>NC_056741.1:1574640385-1574890385 GCF_019279795.1 Protopterus annectens | reverse complement strand
CATTCTAGGAAGCTAATTACTCATCATTTGACCATAGTACCTAGCCATCAATTGTAGGATATATACAGAAACTCTTAGATCTAATAAATCAAAATGCAACTTGACCCCACAGTTACTAGCCCATCTAGAAGACATATATTCTTGACCTAATTACACACAAATATAGCATCATCATTCACAACAACTACATTATTAGATCAGACCATAAGCTGCTAAACTTTTACCCTCCAACTTTTTAAACCCCCTGAAACCAATATATTGAAATTAGAAAACTCCAAGCATACAAATGACCTCAAATTGTATGACAAAGTCTTGAAATTTGCTTATAACATCACCAGAGATATGATCTCAGTAGACAGATTCATTGAGGTGTTTTATACTCACAAAAATATATAGAATTGGGTGTCCCATCCACCCCTGTTGTCCACTATCATAATTAAAATATAAGATAAAAGGAAAGACTTAGAATGTACAACAGATCTAAACATTCCCAAGTCAAGGGAAATAAGAAATTTGAATAAGAAAATGCATGAACATACGTTGGCATCTGAAACAAGGACAATTGCAAATCCTTCCTTAGTTATATTAGAAAACTAAAATACACAATGCACAGAACCCATGTTAAATGGCAAAACTTACTCAAACCTGGTGGATAGTACCAATGATTAAGAAAACAAAGAAAACTCAAAAAAGCATACAAAAATAGATCTTTTGAGATCAGATCCAAAGATAAGGAACAATATGCATATATTTTATACAGGAGGGCAAGCCCCCTGAAAATTATATCTACCAACTCCAAGACTGCACAACAGCAAGGAAAATGCAAATTTCAAGATCCTGCTATACCATGATCTTGCATTCAGAGCTGGCGAAAGACAGAAACACAAAGAAACAAGACCATTTGCTTTTCTAAGCTTTCGTTCTTACCTATTACACCCATTGCCAATATACCAGCAAATTAACTTAGTGTGAATTTCACTCCTAAGAGGACTATCCAGCATACAACTCCAGTATCACATAGTCCAAAGCTGGATAATGGTCAGATAGGACTCTAGGTGGGGTAATGGACCATGTTTCCTCTCCTCACAGCCATTTCAGTATCCCCTTAATTGACTGTCACTTCCCAATTACCATAAACATGGATCAAATATGTCAATGTGCATACTATTTTTCTTTGTTACTTCTACAATGATTACAAAGATTTAGAGTTAATTTATTTATTTTTTAATTGTAAAGCACAAATGCTGCATTGAAAACAGATTTAGTATGAGCAACAGTAAATGTTTCAGGTGAAACTCATATTCACTGAAAATGCATTGAAACTCACATTCACTGAAAATGCATTGACAATCACAATCTTTGAAAATGCATCTAGCCAGGGATCTACTAAATATAGCTTGGGCCCTAGGGTGATTTCAATCCATGGCCTATCCTTACACATTTTTAGTGCAATGCATAAATTAATAAATGGATGCATTCTATGATTCACCTTCCTGTTTGTTTTAAATTTAATTTATTGTTTAGTACAACAAATCTGTAGTTTAGGATATTTTTTCTAGTGAACAGTGGAACAAAATAAATGAACCAATAATGACAAATGTACCAATTTCACCATAAAAAGCCACTCAGACTGCTAATATTATAATGTACCAATCTCAGTACTCAACAATCACAGCTAATTTACTGACTGTGTACACATCACATGTGTGATTGTGATAAAAATGACCACAGTAATGTATTCCAATTTGCTTTACACAAATTTACACTGCAGAGACAAACTAATGACTAACTTTTATTAATTCAGCAGAATAAGTCATTTTTATCCACAGACATGCACTAAACCCAGCAATTATAGCTACATTATTGATTGCATCCTTTCCAGATGACTGCGTAATAAAAATAAATAAATAATGACCCAAGTCACATATTTCAAATTTGTTTCACACAAATACACATTAGCCAAAACATTCCAACTTAAACATAGATGCATGAACACTAGTCCTGCAAAACTAGATTAAAGACAGTTTAAGAATGACCAGATGGTAAGAACATAGGGTACATTCATCCACAGAGTGCAACCACCCCCACACCAGCAGTTACAGTCATAGCCACTTTGCTGACAGTGTACACTCATTGTTAAGAAAATGCATGTACTTTATTGCTATCTTCAAGGAACTACATAAAATTGTATAAAGATCACTAGCATCATACCATATGATTCAGCCATTGGTAGCACATTCTGAACAGAAGAGTATTTGTGAGAGCATAAGAAATATTGACCACATGATAACATATGCTAAATCAATATACATAATCTATGCAGAAGAAAGGTCATCCGAATAATACCATATTAAACATTACTAATGTAGAGACTGCTGCCGGCAAGCGACTTTGCATTTCAGTGCTCATATAAAAATTATGTGCCTGATGCTCTTGGAAAATAATCTGCCTATGTTACATTAAACATTTGGTGTGCTGGTGATATATATTTCCTGAAATAGATCAGCTCTGCAGTAGGGACTGCCTGGCATACAAATGGTTCATAGTTAATATGTTCTTAGTTAATACAACATGCATACAGGTATGCAGTCCTGGAGGGCTTTAAGGAGCCTAGCCCAAGTGTCCATTTTCAGGAGCAGTCCAGAAGTAATGTCAGAAGACAAATGAAGGCTAAGGGAATCAAACCATGCACTGCAAGAAATAGCTCTTTAACAGCTCATAGCCTTAACCTGCAATAAGTGCTAGGCAAACTGTTGCTGTCCAATCATACAGCATTTCATGCCTGTCTGCCTTTAAAAAAAAAGCTAAATTAAAAATACCTTCATAGTTAAAACATTAACACTAAATTCAGACTGCATGTGCTGTCCAATTTATTCACAGCTAACAGCTAAACAAAAAACATACTGTCAACATTCAAGTGAACAAGGAAGCAAAGGATAATATTTTAAGAACATGGCTCATATGATGTTGCCCCTGTTCACTAGAATGCCATTCTTTTACACCATAGCTAAGCTGGCTCATAGGTAGTTATTACGCTTGCAGTGAAGGGCATCATTGAGGATCTGAGCCCAAATTTCCAGTTGTCTTAAAGCACTGTCTGGTTAAGAGTCTTGCTCAAGGACAGGGCATAAGAATGCAACAAAATCAAAGATGTTATGTAAAATTAGAGACAGAGAAGAGCAAACTACTCAAAATCACTTAAAAAGTTAAAGAGATTGTGCATTAACGTGTATTCTGTGAACCACAAAAACTATAAAAGTCGTAGCTGACACTGACTTTAGTCCTTACTGATTTACCAAAGGTGGAAGGGATGAATGTCTGCAGTTGGTGTGGTGAATTAATGCTCTTGCCTCCAGTAGCCAGGGTTGAGGGTTTGACTCTGAGCAAGTTACTTAAATAAGACAGTGCTATGTATCTGGTACATTACATGCACACAGACACACAATCTACAAAAAAGTTTCACAAAAGAAATATCCAAGAATTGAAACCACACACACTGCATCATCTCTCCATTGTACCTGGACTGACTCGTCTAACATTAATGCTGTAATGCCAAATAATTGTATCTCATGTTTTTACTAAAGCTGAAAAAAAGGCATGCTTTACAGGAAAAGAACATCAACCAGCATTGCTCCATCCTGCTGCCACACTTTCAGTGCTTGTGATGGATAAAAAATGCACCATTTTCCAGAAGTTTCTCATTGGCTCTGCATCTCTCTGGGCCTAGATGAAAGACCCCAGTCTGTGCAGCAATTGCTTTTCTTTTTAATGGAGCCCAGCAGGAAATTTGGTTCAGCATCTGTGCAGGAAATCATGTTTTTTGTTGTTGTTTTTTTTTAAGAACCTAGCAGGAAACTTGATTCTATTTAATTCATTCCCACCAGTAGAACTCTTTTGAGATTGTTCTCCAACTCCCAGGGGACATGGCCTGAGCCTTTTAAAGTATTAAGTTATTGCTTTACAGTTCAAACATTCATATCTCCAGAACCATAAGTGCGATTAGCAAACTGTTCAGTACAAAGTAACTTTTACTTTGGTGGAACTCATTCAATTCTATTTTAAACTGGATGTTATAAACCAAAATAACCATAATTAATATGAATTATGTATTGTTGCATAAACAGTTTATGTTATCTTAGTAACTATTCAAGCAACATACATACAACTAGCATTTTCTTCAAATAGCATTGAACTGTCATGTGAGGCTAAGTAGTTTTGCCTGTGTCATATGATTGCTGAGATATTTAGAGAAATATGAATACTATTATAATAGTTTTCTATGTGGCTCAAGTTGTTAATGCAGTGAGTTTGGAGAAAATACAGAAGCAATGCAAGGTTCCAGTCCAGATTGCAAATCATTTTATGCAGACTCCTGTGGCATGATGCTGTTGTCTTTGGGCTTCCATTCAACAGATATGTTGGGTAAGGGGTTCTAATCCAACACATGGCCTCTAAAGATATTACAAGTTCTGTGAGGAGAGGTTCTTACAATGGTTAAGGTGATTACCACATGGACACTAGGTACAAGGTTTGATCCTCACCTTTGAAGAGCAATTGTCTAGGCTTAAAATGGCCTGCAAGGGCAGCCAGGCTAGTATTTACCTATGAACAAATACTACTTAATATCTATTTATCTGCACTAGGCAGAGTTTAAATTTCAATTTAGTTGTATTTGCCATTGTGCAAGCTTAAGATGAAATCTTCTAATAACTTGTATATGACGTGGTTTTGAATTATTAATGCAAATATGGGCAAACAATATTTGACACCGAGTGGCATCAGTAGGCTGTAACTGCAGAAACACCTGGAGACATCCCTAGGCTGTAATGAGTTAAATAATGTTCCATGACTGGGGCCCCTCACCAGTACCAGACCCCAAGCAGTTGTCTTGGTCACCTTGTGCTGGATTTAGCCCTGCTCAACCTCCCTTATTATCACTGAAGAATTTGAACTAAAAGTGCTGTGCAAGGCTAAGAACATATCCTCTAAGTGAACTGATAACATACCAGGCTGTTTGTTAAACAGTACTATACATGCCCTGACAAAATCTCTCCATAAGTTACCTGAGGGTAGCAACAGGCTCAGTACCAGTTGTACAGTACACAGCACCAGTGATACTGCTCCATAATGATAACCCTACTACAGACCCTGGAAACTATAGGCAATTGGCTTGATGAAACTCAGTCTGTAAGGCCATGGAACACATAACAGACTTTAACAATATAGACATTAAAAATCTCATCAGGCTAGGTCCACATCAATTTGCTTTTGTAAAAGAGAAATCCTGTCTAATTAATCTGATAAAATTCTTTGAAAATTTAACACAAGTTGTTGACAGTGATTACACTTTACACACGGCCTGCCTTGATTTCGCAAGGGATTTGAAACCATCCACATAGTAGCATAAGTAATAAACTGCATGCATTACAAATAGATCCTTGTGTGCTAAGATGGATAGCAAATTGATTTAAAGACTGAACCTACATGGTGAAGATGGCAATGGCAGCACATCAGAGAACATGATAGTGACCAGCCATTCCTGCAGGGCTCAGCACTGGGACTGCTTTTGCTTGGTATTTACTTTTCTAACCTACAGACTGAAAACCAAGACCTATAGCTGAGCCTGTAGATGTTTGCAAACTGAGAGTCACTGTCATATCCTTCTCTGACACAGAAGAAGTCAAGCATGAGTAAATGCCTGATGTATTGAAAATGAGCTTACTTTAAGAAATGCAACATTGTCACGTTTGAAAGACAAAACATCCCCATCCCAGCATATAGCCTTAACATAGCCTTGCTGCAAAATGTAAACATAGTTTAAAACCTGGGAACCTGGGTTGAAAATCACATTTTCTTTGATCACCATATAGCAATGGTTGTCAGGAAATCCTTTAATTGGAAAAGCCAATTACCAAGGGATCCAGATCAAATGATATTATTGTTCTCTTATATTCAGCACTAATCAGACCAATTATAGAATATAGTGCTCCCTTTGGGATGTACCTAACCAGACATATCAAACAGCTGAAAATTCTACAGAGGTTCCTATCAAAGATCATCACAGACTTAGAATCCCTAAGCTACCAGAAAAGACTAGAAACACTGCCATCTTTTCTTTGTCTTATAGGCTCCTCACAGAATACTTATGCCTTGTCTTCAGAGCAATTAGGGACCCAGTAGTTCAGGATCTCATGTACCTTCACAAATCAAATAGTCCCACAAATACCAGAACAACAGATCTAAACCTGCTTCAGCAAATTAATAAAACAAAGTGGAGAGACAGATGTTAACAAAAAATCCTTCCTCACTTCATCTGAGACCTAGATAACTGGATGGGCATTCATAAATGCATCTAAGGCTTTACCAGCGTAGCTCTCCTTGTAAGGGGAGGTACGGCCTATGGTGGAAAAAATCAAGGTATAATGGTCACAAGACTCAGCAGTCTGAAACTTCTTATAGTCCTACAAAATAACAATAACCACTACAAAAAAATAAAAAATTACAAATTTCATGAATGTGATTACTACAACTCCCACAGAAAGCCACAAAGTGCAACAATATTTAAAAGCAACTACTCTGTCCACAAACAAGTGTTAGAGAGAACACGAAATAAAAATAATATTGAAACCTTAAATCTTAATACGTGACATATTCTGATTCCCAATCCTAATGTGATAGCTGTTAGAGGAAAAAATGTGTTTTATATACACAAAAACTGTGTTTTAGATGCATACTGTAGCTCGGGGTGATTTCCTTCTTGAAGGTGTAAGTATTCTGGGTTATCCAACCTTTTGTCTCAGGGGTTACCTATGGCTGGCAAGGTGGGCTCGATTATGGCCCTATGTCCAAAAATTGGACAACCCTGTTCTAAATGTATTGCTTCTATGGATTTTTACTGGCTATGTCGGTGATCATGAAATCTTGGAGAATGACTAGTGCAGAAATAAAGTTTTTGCTGTTTTATTCTAGTCGTTACAATCTTAGGAGTTAAGATGGGGATGTAGGAAGTTTGCTCCTTAGGAAAGAACTATGTTGTTATTCTATTAAAATTTATTCAACCATGTTGAATTACAGGCAGTTTTCTATTCAAAACCTTACTTGTAAGGTATTTAATTGTGTTGAATTTTAGTAATATAGTAGGCCTAAAGTCATTGCCTAAACAGAAAGTAACACAAAATATCATTTGGAATCATTCTGAACATCAAAAGTAAGCCGTCAAAACAAGAAATATTTCATATTTTTTATATTTGTCTGCTTTATCCTTTTCAGGTTTGTGGTGGAGCTGTGATCCAGTACAGCACTTGGCCAGCACTAGACCGACAGAACTAATCTTCAACGTGGCATCAGTCTATCACATGAAGGTCTCACAAGCACACACACACACACACACACACACACACACACACACACACACACACACACACACACACACACACACGCACGTGCACACACACACACACACACACACACACACACACACACACACACACACACACACACACACACACACACACACACACACACACACACACACACACACAGTCACCATATCCACCTATGAGCAGTTTGGAGGATCACATTTTACCTACCTGCATGTTTTTGGAATTTGAGAACATACCTGAGAATTCAATGAAAAAGTACTGACCCGCCCTCCAAAAAAAAAAAAAAATGCAATGAGACTAGGAAGAACTGAAGAAAATATGTGAAATTTTGAAGTAATTTCACACTCATCAGCAAAGGGCTGCTCACCTATACTGTGATCTACAAGAACACGCAACACAAAAAACATTGAAAAACATCAATAAAGTCACATGCAAATTTAACACACTAAAATAAAGAAAATATATCTATGACTTGCCTCCATCATTACACATAAACAACAGAAAAACAGAAAAAAACTGCTCAAATAAACAAAACACTCCAAAATGGAAAATTCATAGAAATCAAAGCCAGTCTAAAAAATAATTGTCATAAAGAAGTGGATAAATGAACCATAATACAGTCTGGTAGTAAATGTGGAAAAGAAAAATCTTACAGTATAGGAGCCGGAAATGTGTTTGCCTCGGATTCACTGCTCAGCATATGTACATTATTAAATGGAAGCTCATACTCATGAAAAGAAATTCTACTTGTAGATAAAAATATCTGACTTTCTGTCCTGCTTGACTAATAAATTAGGCTTGGCTAGGGATTACCCAACTGCAATGAAATCTACAGAAGTCAAACTGCAATGCAATATCATACCAGGCACAAATGAAAAACTCTTCACAAAGCTTACTAAAACCCTAATTAGTAATGCCTGATTAGTTATATGACAAAGGAAAAGTAATTTTCTAAAACAGACAAATGCAGAAAAAACAGCTGCTCAGCTATTATCCCAAGACCTTGCTCCATAATAAATTAAATTACGTAATATTAGAGAACTGTCAGGAAAGGAACTTGACAGCTGTTATTTATGGAATGCATTATGCTGTCCGTTTGTTGTAGTAGAAAGTAAAATGTACACATAGCAGTAATCATGTGTACCCAATATTACTAGTGCAATACATAATTATTATTCATCTCTGCTATACCTGATAGCTGTGTCATTTGCACATACTATTGCAATAATTTTTTCTCTCTCTCTCTCTCTCTTAATGCTTCATTTGTTCTGCCAAGGGGGATCTCTTGTTATTTGTCAAAGGGTAGAAGCTATCCATCAATGCAAAGTTCCACATACGATGTTCACTCAGCCTGGCTGAGATCCAATATTCTGTTCACCAGGTCTCTCTGAGTTGGGAGGCAATCCAGGAAGCTCAAAGTTAGTTGTTTATTGGCCAGAGGGCACAGAAGTCAGTTTTCAGGGATTTTTTTCTGTCTGCTGTAAATTAGGTGTATTTTCACAGAGCTGTTCAGCACTCACTGGTGTTTAGCAGTACCCTGTATAGTAAAAAAACTATAAAGCTAGTACTTAGGGCTTTAAACTGCAACACAGAAAGTCTTTGCATGGAGCTAAGTTTAAGACAGCTAGTCAAACAGAACCAAGATCAAAGCACTATATAACATCTAGCCTTAACCCTGTACAATGCTCCAGTGACCCCTGTAAAATCAAGACCCTAAATTATAAGTCCAACCCCAATATAGGTCCTTTCAACATGGATTTGCAATTTCCTAATGTCTCTATTGCCAGCTTGATATATATGGGCATCCTGAGACTATGAAGCAATTGTCTCATGTATTCAAACAACCTTTCAATCCATAAGGAAGCTAATACATTATGTAAGGGATGAACATACATAACTTCCATGAAAGCAAAAATCTTGCTTACAAACAAGATTTTTAAGAACATGCACACCACATCCACCACACATGCTATTCACAATACACATAGACCTTGTTATATTGAGGCACTTAAAAGAAATCTCTCCAAATCTCAGATCGCCTAAGCCATCAAACTGCAACACCTATCCTCAACAGTCACTAAAGTGCACAGCAAAAGTAACATGTAACACCATACATATGCCAAAACCTATGATCCCCCAAGAACAAAGTCTTTAAGGCAAGCAAACACTTCACATAAATACTCTTATCATAGGGGATTCTATTGTACAACACACAGATATTCCTCTCACCAGGATGGACAAGGAGAAGATAATGGTTAGTTGCCTATCTAGAGCTAGGATTTGTAATATCACACACACACACACACACACACACACACACACACACACACACACACACACACACACACACACAAGTCACTGCACCATAGGTACCAATATGATTCTATCATAGTCCACGTGAGTGTAAATTACCTGAGGCATATCTCCCTGGACTATACGGAGAGACATTATGGATATCTCTGAATATGTGTCTCAGACAGGTATCTGCCTTGCATTAAGCAGCATTCTACCTTCACCAAGGATGATGTCACAGTATGAACAGAAACTGATTTATTTTAATAATTGGCTTAGTTCCAGGGGAGTCCAATATCTGTCAACACAGGAGGATATTCTTTGCCAAGGATGGTCTGTACCAGTCCCCCCAGGCGGAGATGTCCCGTTTGGTTGAACTGGTAGGACGTACCTGTTCAGTATTGGGTTCCGTGGAGACTTGCAAAGCAGCGTACCAGCAACCGGAAATGCCTGTAGGGCATGGGTCGGGCCCTGCAGGTAGTGATGAGGACAATGTACGAGCAGAAAATAACTCACAGGATGAGATACCTAATGGACAGAGGCGAGGTACCTTGGGGGAAAATCGCTCATTCAACAAGCATCCTCTAAACTACAGCAAGGATTTAAACTCAAGTAAGAATACTTTTAATGAGTTCACCTTTGATTTCAGCCTGTTCCACGTTCATGATGAGGCTGAGAGGGTAGGGGCACGTCCTAAACGCCCAACGACTTTAAAAACTTATACTGGCATTACCAGGACACAGAATGACATTTTAAAATGTAAAGACTATCGTAGTAACGTTTCGAGCCCAAATGTTCAGAAAAGTGGGGGAATTAATAAAAGTGGTTATGTGATCCAAGTGTGTAAAGAAAGAAAAAACAGTAAAGGGAAAAATAAAAACGGAACTAATGACTATTTGGATTGTTTTTTGAATGATGGCTATGATTTTACTAAATACAATGGCAATGAAGCATGTGATGTTGTTGGGCAGAATCCAAAAGGGTTCAATACATCAATAAAAGATAAAATATATTTACTTGGTAAGAAATTATTATTGATTAAAAATTTGAAAATAGAAAATGCCTATTTTTCTAAATGCATTTCATTGAAAATAGTTCCTAAAGGAATTCGTTTTTTCAAAATTCCTATGGGTGTAGATTTGAATTTGCATAATATGAGTGAGTTCAATGCTTTGTTTGACAATTTTGGTTTCAGCTACATGAATTTACTGGTCAAGAATAATGATGAGAAATTGGCCCAATTGGTACAAGAAGTAGAGAAGCTGAATCATGACATAGTGTGTAATGATGCATTTCCCCAATGGGGTGAATTACATGAAAAACAGTTTGTTTCAGCTGAACAAAAAGCTACCAATATTTACAATAGGAAAAGTAGGAAAATAGAACATGATTTGGACCAGTATTCAAACAATAGAGCATATATATGGCCAAAGAATAAAGTAGTAGTTGAAAGTGATAGTTTTTATAGAAAGGAAGATAGGCAAGAGAATCAAGATACGAATTTTCGAGGGGGCAGGTATTTCCCACCGCAGAAAAACTCATATACCCCATGGAATCGGAGAAAGAGATAAATGCACAGGAATTGGATACTGGTCTTAGCATTGTTGATTTTAGACATAGTGATGCTGTATTAGAGAAGGATGAAAGAGTAAACCTTATCGGTACATCTGAGACTATACACAGTTTTGGTATACACAAGATCATTGATACACATATTATTTCTGAGACACCTGGATTGGTTGTGACTCACAGTCTCACAGCTGACAAGATAATAACTACGTACAAAGGATTCAATGTATTTAATTACACCAGTATTGCTATAACAGAAGAATTTTATACGCTCTTTGCAAAAGGCATGAAATATATACCCACTGTTAAGTTTAATTTGGTTGATGTTATTACTGAGTTCAAATTATTTTGTCGGAGATTGAATTTAGCTGTCCAATTTAATTCCCATGAGTCAGACAAACACATCAGCGAACAATGTGTACTTAAAAAGAAAAGCACATATATTCCCACTAGCAATCCCATTATAGCAAGTTTTGAGAAAATGGGTAGTTAGGATATATATAATTATTACAAAATACACAAAATGGAAAGGAACCATGACGATAACCTAACTGATGGTGAACGACACTGTTTGGAAACTTTTATCAACAGTAAGGAAGTGAGGGTTATGAAGCCCGACAAAGGAGGAGGGATAGTGTTGTACCCTTTGATGGATTACATTAATGAAATATACAATATATTGTACAATTCTGGCAATTATGAAGCCATCTCCCTCAATGAAGTAAATATTGGGTATAAACGCATAGATCTTGCGTTAGAAGAATATTTGATAGACCACAGAATCACCTGTGATGTCTATCATTATCTTAAAGTTGAATATCCCACTTTGGCCACTATTGTTGGGATTCCAAAGGTCCATAAAAACTTAGAAAGTCCACCTTTCAGACCCATTATATCAGGTAGCAAGTCCAAAACTTTCCCTATGGGTGTGGCTATTGATAAATGGGTGAAACCGGTATATAACAATATACCTCATTTAATCAAAGATTCTTGGATGTTCCTCAGTCATTTGACACCACTCTTTTGGGATAGGGACCTCATATATATTACTATCGATGTTATTGACTTGTTTTCTTGTATCCCAAAGGAGGTAGGATTGGATTATTTTTGCAATAGTTTAAGAAAACATTCCAACCTGGACTGGGAAAAAAATTGTTTGATCACTGATATGATGGGCCTAGTGTTGGATCATAATTATATATATTTTGAAAATGAATTCTTCAAGCAAACCAGAGGCGTAGCTATGGGAGCATCGTGTGCCCCCATATTCGCCAATCTGGTTATGCTTGAATGGGAGACTACTTTTTTGTTTAATTGTGAGTTCTATAAATATATTGCTTATTATTCAAGATTCCTGGATAACTTGTTTGTTCTTTGGAAAGGACCAAATGATTTGATTCATCCCTTTATTGACTATCTAAATAGTACTACTGATTTTTTAAAATTCACATTCAACATAAACAACCATGGTGTAGCATATTTAGATACTTTTATTAGTCATGGGGATGGAGGATTTACCTCTAGTATATACAGGAAGGAAACTTTTTCTAATGATTACTTAGAGTATAGCAGCAATCACCCTAAATATATGTTTAGAAATGTATTTAAAGGGCAGTGCATTCGGGCTGCTCACATGTCATCAACTAGGGAAACAATGGTGATGGAGCTGGAAAATATCAAATCCATGTTTAGAGTTAGAGGTTATCCTGAACAGTTATTAAATGACATAGTTAGGTATGTACAAAGAGAGTGGGGTAAGAAGTATGTACCCCTATTAGGTCACCCCTTACAGACAGGTTCTGCACAAATAAATAATAAGAAAACTGAAGGTTTCAACTACAGAGTATGTGCCCTTACTTATTCTCCAGTAGTAAGCAATATTGAAAACATTATTAGACAACACTGGAATCTTATTACCATGGACGACAATTTAGTGCAGACCTTAGGTATTGGGCCTAAATTTGTATACAAGACTGGATTCAACCTTAAAAGGATTTTGGAATCCAAAAAACATATGGACATGGTAAAAACTAAGGGCACAAAAAGATGTGGAGCATGCAACCAGTGTAGGTATATAAATGAAACAGATTTAAATTGGACAATTTTAATAGAACCTTAATGAGGAGTATGGCAGGCAATTGTCATACAAAATATGTGGTGTATATCGCTACTTGCAGTTATTGTCTGGCGTTTTACATAGGAAAAACGGAGAGACAATTGAGACAAAGGATATATGACCACATTTATTCTATTAAATCTAAAAATAAGAAAAATGCTATATACAAGCATATTATGAACAGTGGTGACAAACATCAATTCAAATTTGCAATAGTGGATCATGTTGATGTTACAGTACAAGGGGGTAATTTCAAAACATTACTGGCTAAGAAGGAGAGCAAATGGCAGATTCTTACGGATGCCACTAGACTTCCAGGTATAAATGATTATATAAGCATTAAGCCTTTTTTAAGTATGGGCTAATCTTTGTTATATGAGAGAGAGTATTTTCAGCACTCACTCATTTTAGTGTGATATGTGATTCAGCATTGTGCTAACATAGGCAGGGTATTCAAACAAATGCAATTCAATATTATTTCATAAGAATTTTATGTGTATATATATATATATATATATATATATATATATATATATATATATATATATATATTAAAAAAATATATATATCACATTCATTTATTTCATTTTATTATTTTTTATTTTTTATATTATATATTTTTTATTTTTATATTATATAATTTATACATTTATACATATGTATGTATTTTATTGTGATATTATATTATTCATGTATTTATTAAAGTAATTATGTAAATATACATATATTATTAACTCAAACACAGGTAGAATTAATTAGTTTAAAATATTTATGGGATAAATGTTTTGGCACCAAATGTGCTTATTTAAATGACCAGGTTACAACAATAGTTGTTCTGATGAAGTCTGCGTACTGTCAGATGAAAGCGCTTAACAACTGTGGACACTGTGTACTGTTTTTACAATACTGAGGAGTTTTTATGTTTTTACGTTTACCCATTGGGTTTGTAATAAATCTATTTTGTTCCAAGCTGTGGAGTGGAGCGTTTCTGATTCAGCCTTCTGTGCCTGTTTTGGGTGCTTTACTGTCGATGATGTCACAGTATGGATAGAAACTGATTTATTTTAATAATTGGCTTAGTTCCAGGGGAGTCCAATATCTGTCAACACAGGAGGATATTCTTTGCCAAGGATGGTCTGTACCAGTCCCCCCAGGCTTTTGGATATTGGTTAAAACTTTATCCATCCCCCTTAGAGCCTTTCTTAGACAATATCAAAATGACAAAATTACTACCATAACAAAAAAACTCAAAGCAACCTTAAGGTGTTACTGCTCAATACTAGCAGCCTAAAAAAGAAACTCCATGCCCTTCAAGGTCTCCTTATTCTGGAGAATGAAGACATTTGTGATGTTACTGAGAATTGGTTTAAAACTACAGAAAGTAATCCAGCAGTGCCTTCCAGACATTTAGGCCACCAGCAGCACAGACAGGGGCTAAAGGTGGAGATGTCTCAATCTATGTTAGCAGCAAAAACAACTCTGGGTTGGTTAAACAGATTGATGCCCTGGAGTTCATCCACCTCCAAGTTCCCCACCATATCCTGGCCAGCTACAGGTCACCCTCTATGACCCATGAAGTTCACAAGTCTTACCTGTACCGTCTAGAGATGCTCAAAATCCAAACAAATACCCTATTAATGGGAGACTTTAACTATCCCTCTATAGACTGGGAAATGTACAATCTCTCTTCCTCACAGGCACAATGTTTCCTGGGCTTTATCAGCAAAAACACCCTGGCCAAGATAGTGCCCACTCCAACCAGAGGCACAAACATATTTGACCTAGTACTCACCAACATGGGAGAGCATTGCACACCACCTCCATCACATCCTCAGTGAAATTGTTCTATAAAGCTGTCTCTCTTGAAACATCAACCCGGAAATCCCAACTAAACCTGCAACAGTTAGGAACTATAATAAAGTAAACTACTCTCACACAAACCCTGAGAAGACAGCTATCTATGCAGATTTACAGAAACCTTGTACAAACATGTAAGTGGCTGCATTGAGGCTGCCACACCTACAATAAGTTAACTCAAAAACAAACCACACTGTTGGAATCCTTACCTTAACAGGGTATGTCACAAAAGAAAAAAGACATGGCCAAAATCAGAAAGACCAACTCATAAAGAGGCAAGCTCTCTCTGATCCAACTGAACAAAAAACTAAGGGGGTCTAATAAGTCCAGCAAGGCCAATTACAAGGTCAGGATAGCCTCCCAATCTAAGGACAACCAAAACACTTTCTTCAGCTATGTCAGGAACCTTATGGTAACACTCAACAGTGTGAAGAACTGGTATTAAATGGCACAACATTCACAACCAGAGGGATATAACAAATCTACTTGCTGATAAATTTAGCTATAACTTCATCCCTCCACTATGCCCTATGAAATCCCTTCTTGCATATTTTGCCCAACTATCAACAGGGAGCAGGTCCTGGAGGCATTCACTAAGGTCAGAAACACTGCTTCAACGGGCCTCAACTACATCCCGGTTGCTTCCTAAATAGCCAAAAACATGACCTAGCAGGACCAGTTGAGACACCCTTCCATTAAAGCCTCAAAACACTTAACATGCCAGGTGAATAGAGGGCCTATTCCTAAGGGTTGCCCATCAACTGACCTGGGAGCTACAGACTCATCAATTTGACAAGTCTAATATGCCAATCCATAGAACAAATCATCAAGGAAATGATATAAGTCACACATACATTAATATTTATGCAAAAGTTCTGAAACCTATCCAGGTTTAGTAAGGAAGCAAAGCTCAGGGTCTCTGACTACCAGTGTACAATCATCTGATTACACCTACTCACAGGGCAAGAAAGGGCTGTTTGTAAAATCCTACCCTCTTATTACATGTCGCAAGGGCATAGAAAGTGGCATCATTGGTAATACCAAACAGAAGAGAGGCGTGGGCACCCTTGTCTTGTATCCCTTATAATTTGAATGGCAGGTCTAAGGGATTTATTCCCAGTCAACCATGCAGTAGGTGTCCAATATAGCAGCTTGTGCCAACTTGAAAAGCAACAGACAAATCCAATATTTTCTAATATGGCAAAAAGAAATTTTAATTTCCTGATGTCAAGTGCTTTTCTGACAGCAAGCATTAAGTGCTGTAACTTCAAGAGAAACAACCTGGAATTCCTACAAGACTGAAAAAAATTACACCTGTTGTCAAGGGACTTACTACCTTTCATAAGCTCTCTTAAACTGAGGAAATACATTAAGAAGCAACAGGTGACAGTTTGTCAGCCAATAGCTTGGCTAAGATCTTTATGTCTATATTCAGGAAGTCTGTAATAGCAGTCCCCAGGATTCACTAACCTTCCGTGTAAGACTAAGTTAGTCTTACATGGAAACTGCAGCCTAAGAGTAAGACGTCAGCGTGCCATGCATATTCATGAGGGCACGCTGCCCAACTCTAGGGCTAACACGGAGCATGCACGAGTGCAGGGGGCGTATCGGACTGCTGAGCAGTCCAAAAATCCACGCCCCTGCAAGTCTCTCAATTGGGAAATGTCAACTGACATGAGTGAGTCTGCTCAAATGTGTACATACCCAACACTACACTCCCCCACATTCTAAACCCCTGTACAATTATAAAATGTAAAACTTTTATTTTTTTTTAGTATTCCCGATATAGCTGCCCGTATTTGCGCATGTTTGCGCGGGTTTGCCCATTGCTTAGCTACAGTTAGCAGTTTAGACATCGAAGAGGATAATAAGAAACTTATATGCAAATTAAGCCAAGTAGCAATAGTGTAGTGGTAGAGCCATCGCACAAAGAGGAGGCATTCCCCGTTCGAGTCCCACCACCCCCTTTTCTATTTTCTGTTGGAAATCTGTATATAAAAATAATTCCTGACATTTATCCTTTAAATTTTAGTAAAAAGCATCAAAATGGTCTATGTAGTAGTGAACAATATTTTATATATATATATATATATATATATATATATATATATATATATATATATATATATATATATATGAAGGTGAAATGGTTATGCATACTGATGAATGCATAAGTAACGTATCTTAAGCAATGTAAAGCACTGCTAAGCAAAGTTTACCAGTATTAAGCACATTTAAGTATAATTGCTCATAGCTTAGCACTGCTTTAACTAGCGCAATGGCTTTGCGTGTAGCTGCACATCACGCCAACTAATGCAAATAAAACATGTTTGCATGTAGCTGCGCACCGCGCTAACTAGCGCAACGTCGGGCAACGTCAAGCAACATAGAGCACAGTAGAGCAACGTTGGATAAAGTTGAGCAAAGTCGGCTAAACACAGCCACACCTCCTAGCCGGTCTGGCCAGTAGTAAAATAAAAAGCAATGACAGGCTTCAAACCCGGGATACTGTGCACCATAATCACAGTACTAAACCACTAAGCCATAACAGCTTTTCATATGCATGCACTTTCAACACACACATACATATCAATGGAAGTTTACCCATTGCTAAGCAGGTGTGCTTTCAGCTGAGATTTTTCAAAAGCGGCCAATCACAAATAAGTTCTGGAAATGAGGCATATTTAAGCTCCATAGGCGGGAATACTTGCCATAACTGGTTGTAGCTCCCATCTGCAGTCAGCATGGCCAGTGTTGGAGAGGGCTCTCGATTTTGAGTGCAACATTGGGGCATTGAGGAGTCAAAAGTAATGGTTTGGCTCCTTGTCCATAATCATGATGAGAGACTCCTGCAGGGCCAGTTCCAGAGCACCCAATACATAGCAGAAGCCTGGAACCGTCTAGCTCATTATCTCACCAGTGCCACAGGCATCCCTCAGGCTGGTGAGCAGGTCAGACACCACTACTCAGACCTGAAGAGATGCAAGGAGGACCGACTGAACCAGTGAATACAGGAGGCCCGTGGGATGGAAAATGCCCCACTACTGAGTAGGTAGCCATGGAATGAAGTATGTAAGAATTGCTATTGTAGTCTATATCATGGATAGGTATGTCTCAATATCACTTCATTTACTTCACAGCTGCAGGTGTCCGTGCTGCGAATCAGCAATCCTATACAGATAGGCTGCAAAGGCTGTGCCACCAGGCAGGTTAGTAATTATTCTGCCTGTATTATTATATAAAATAAGTGGGAGAGCCTGAAAAAAAGTGTTGTAGCCCAATAATAAAGGTATAATAAGTCTTGAATAACTTCTTTGCATGTACTGTTATATAAAATAAGTGAGAGAGCCTAAAAAAGAGTGTTGTAACCCATTAATAAAGGTATAATACATCTTGAATAAGCCTTCTGCATGCACTGTTTTATCAAATAAATGAGAGAGCCTCTAGAAAAGTGTGTTATGTAATTAATAAAGGTATAATTCCTGGTGTGTGTCCGTCACTTTCTTCGATATGTTGTTGTACTTTTGCATTATAGAAGTAGTACTGTTGTATTAAGCGCTGTCAACCCACACTTGGGTAGGCCTATATAAAGTGGATGAAGGGAGTGCCAGTAGCTGTTAATCATGTATACAGTCCTCAACTGTTGGTTCATGGCCAGCATGTACAGGTTAATCTGGCACATGAGTAGCTTGTTATTGTGTTCCCCAGAATTGTCAGTGTGCTGCTAGAAATGTAGGTGGCTGTTAAAATATAACTGATAATGTCACCTGAACACATCTAGATATGTAGATATATAAATATAAATATAAATATAATATATAAATGCGTAGCAGTAACATCTGCATCCTGGACAGTTTGTATGTCAGATACAGCTCAGGTATTTAAAGAACTAACAAAACCCATTTCACAATTTAACGGACGTTGCGTAGTGTAATAATACATGTAGGGGATATATATCTGCAGTCAATAGGAATGTAGTGTAAACTATAAGTATATATAGGTTCATAGGTTCATAGGTTCATACTAGGCTATCTGCCCGAGGGCATTTACAAGCCTAGCCCATAGTTTTGTGGCTTACGCCACCCCTTTAGTATGGGGAACTATACCCATTATTTTGCTGTGCCTCTGTCGAGCAGTGACACTGAGGTAATCCCTGGGGTATATCTGCGATCTCCCATCCATTGGTCAAGATTTCTCTTGAACAAGGCCAGCGAGGTGCTCTGCCTCACATATACCGGGATTTTATTCCACAGCATAGGGAGTCTTTGGGTGATGAATCTATCCCTCCAGCATGTCCTATTAATAGCCGTGTCGAGGTTTAAGTCTCCCGCGCTTGTGGCTCTGACGGATCTAGATGTTTTGAGGTGAAGCATATTCATCAAATCTGGGTTTGACATGGCCTTGTATGTTAGGCAAAGGTCACCTCTGAGCAAGCGGTAAGCGACTGAATAGAGCTGGAGTTCTTTCAGTCGGGCAGCATAGGACAGATGTTTGAGACCCTTTATCCTTTTGGTGAGGAACTTTTGTGGCCTCTCCAGCTGCTGCAAGTGTCGGGTCAGATACATTCCGAATGGGGCATTGTACTCAATCATTGGTCTGATGAGTGATGAGTATAGGGAGACTATGACCTCCCTTGATCTAGATGAGAATCCCTTCATGATATAAGTTGTTAATGGAGGTATCTTTTTACACCCTACTTTATGTGCATAAACAATGCAATTCCACACCTCAGTGGGTATGTCTAATCTCAAAACATTTGTTGGGACATATGTCCTATTGGTTTAAAAATATCTGCATTTACTTTGATGCATGTGCCCTGTTCAAATACCACAATCTTGGTGGCCTGTTGCCACCAATCAATCCTGCATGCTGTTGGAATGTCCACTGTTGTTTTATATATGCATGTGTTATGCTTGCTGTACAACTGTTGGAACTCTGGTATGTTGGGTAAATGGCATGCTGTTACAACTAATTTGGAATGCTGTTGGCTGTTACCAACCCATATTGTCATTAAATCCTCCTAAACATAGAACATATGGGAAAGCCGGTCCCAGCGGATCCACCTGTCCCACCTCAGCTGGCGATGGCTGGCACCAGCAGGTCCGGTGCCCAGCCTGGGACCTCCTCCTCCGCTGGCCCTGTGCAACCATCGGGTGGAAGCACTGCAGGGGATGGGGCTTGTCCCCCCGTGCAAGCGTGGCCGGAGGAGGGCCACCTATCACCCTCTGAACGTTCCAGGCTGTGGTGTGTAGGGAGATTGAGCGTTCTGTCGCTGATCCTCTACGTCAGCTTGAGGCATGAGTGGCGCGACTTACGGGTGAGCCTGCCCCTCCTACGCAGCTCCCAGCACAGCCACCCTCTGGGCTTTGAAGGTGCAGTGGTGACTGCCCATGTGTGGGGATCTCAATTACACTGTTGCCATCTCTGGGCTCATGGGCTTGCGATTTCCAAACATCCTTCCCCGTCAATGGTGTTCACCCACCAGATGTCTCATATACTGCCCTTGTATGCATCTTGTTTGTCTTGTCTGTTTACCTCCCCAACCTACCTCTCCAAATATACCTACTTCCCCTACCCCACATTCCACTCTCACCTGAAAAAAAAAATAGGGGGCAGTCTGCTCCCAAAAAAAAATTACGCCCCATACATAGCTTCCCATTTTGCACACATGTCCGCTGGACACATAAACTGGTATTTAATTGGCAGTACAACATACTTTGTTGTCCTCACCCCTCTCTCAAGGGTGGAAGGTTTCATATTTCCCTCCAAATTTATTGCATATGCACAGCTGTTGCTGTTAAAGAAATGGGCAGCTATGGACCTTCCCTACACCTGTCCTGCACATCCCAAGCTGTTTTCCCTACTGTCTTTCCCTCTTTGTGCCCCTTTTTCACCACTTTCCCATCTCCCCATTTTCTTTTCTTTCGAAGAAATGAGCGCAGGGGTTAGCGGGAGTAAGCACTTTTAAGCAGTAGTTAGCGGGTTTGCGTGAGTGTGCGCTTGTGTGCGTTTAGCTAACTATTACTAAGCTTCAAGCAAACCCGCGCAAACCCGCTTACAACTGCTTAAAAGTGCCTTAGTCACCCTGCATGTGAGGGCCCTTGTTCTGCTCAGCAGCAAAATAAGACACCTCTGTCAGTCTCAAACCCCAGACCTTGGACACACTAGACTGCATGAAGTACCACTAAGCCACAGTAGATATACAGCAGGTTGTTGCTGAAATAGATATATCATGCATCAGAATGAGTGAATGTAAAGGAAAGATAGGAATGCCATAACACAAAACCTGTTCTGTGGAACTTTACCAGCAGTTGTTGTGGAATTGCATTACATGACTGTGATAAGAGAACCAGCCATTCTAGCAGTAAATAATGTTACAGCAGCACTTTACGACTCCCATACAGTATCATAGCAGGACAATCCCCACCCAAATGTACAATATACCTGTGTGTTCAGGGTCCACCAAGGATATAGGTAGGCATACTCAGTACTGGAATTGTCCAGTTTTCTTGAGTATCCTGTGCTAATGTCAACAATAAAAAAGCACAAATTGTGCAGAAGTGAGTACATTAATATTCACAGTATAGCAGTTCACAAACAGTTCATGCGCCAAATGAATACACCTCAATAACTACTTATGTATGGCAGTTAATTGTATAAGTAGAAAAGAAACTACATACTCCCATGTATCTTGTGTTAGCATTTGTAGGGGTGAGTACAATTCTACACTGACAACTGTGTACTGGAAGTGGCAACATTCAGGTCTGAGTACAACATTTAAATCACTGGCTACAGCTCTAGCTTCAGATATAAGAACTATACCAACCTTCTGACTTAAACAACGGTGTCCACAGCAAACAAGCATGGGCCCACTTTGGAAAGCTGAAAGGGCTATGCCTACCTGACTTAGCAAGTTATAGCATTGGGTTGCTATGACAGTGAGTATTGCAATTACCACATAGCAGACTGCATGCAATTACCAAATGGTGGCCACCAATTGGTGCAGAGGCCATCACATGCACATGTGCAGATACCTAAAAAAGCAGGCTGTACTTGCTGTCCACACATGCAATCATTCCATTGCAGCTATTGAGAGAGAGAGAGAGACCGAGACAGAGACAGAGAGAGAGAGAGAGAGAGAGACAGACACACACACCCACATCAACATCAACATCAACAGAAAAAAATAAAAAGACACACGGAACTGAAAACTACAAACACATACAAAGGAAAGGTATGTAACAGATATGTATTTACTGGCATGTAGTAGATGTTTTTGAAGAGTACTCTACATACTTTGAAACATCCATATGTGGCAGCAGTACGTATCTATGCACAGATGCCCTGCATAACTAATGCCATGGACAAATCAGAGTGTAGCTGTGTGCAGTGGGACATAACTGTGACATATGTAGCTCAGCATTAAATGTCAAACATCTGATCCATGTTATCTGTGTTCTGTACAGTAGTGTGTACAATGGCTGTTTGGGGGAGTAGCGCATACACCTATATAAACATGGATGTGACAGAGTAACACATGCATGATAGTCATATTAACGTGTAGCTTAGCACTGGCAACTGCTGTACCAGGCTAGTATGCTAATCTAGCATTTGCAGCTATATATAACCCCTCTAATATTACTGTGTGCTCACATGTGACACCTGTTCATGTTGCAGCAAGGCCCAACAGGTCAGCCATGAGGTCCAGGGACTTACAACAGTGTGGACCTTGTGTGTGTATGGCACACACATATGGAGAGATATTTCTGTGTCAGATATATTAGCATCTGTACATGTGTATAGAGCAAGGGACATACTGCAACTGTTTGTGAAGGGTGGACATATATATGTTGGTGAAGGTTGTTATGTGCATATTTCTATGTAGGATGTAGTGTGTGGCAAACAAGACAGCATACAGTGCTGGTATATGACATGTGGTGGTTAAACGATGTGGGTATGATTTATTAGGTTTGCAGTGTTGCAGCCAGTGAGGCCTGCTAAAGCTACATGGGCTGAGAACACCTTCAATGCATTCCGCACAAGACTGTGCAATATTATTACATAACTGTATACCTCACAACCTTCACATAATTGATATTCCCATCATGAAAGGTGGACTGCATATGTGCCTGTATGTATATCTATATGTACACCAATGGATGTTTATATGTATGTGTATATATATATATATATATATATATATATATATATATATATATATATGTATAGAGAGAGAGAGAGAGAGACACGGTCATATTTACTGTGACAGATGCCTGGTGACAAAGCCATGGCCTCAAGTTCAATGTCGAAAATGCATTGGCATCCCTTTTGGTAAAAAACTCTGTACCCATGAACTACCACATCGGTGGTAGTCTACTTAACACCGAAAGTGTGATAAGAGACCATGGGACACAGGTGGACAGTAGTCTCCCCTTTGATAATCACAGTGCCACACTAGTCATGTAATCTGTCTACATGGCACACCTCATCACAAAAGGTGTGTCATCCAGGGAAAAAGAGGTCAGTGTTCCCCTCTACTCATCACTCATAAATCCCATTATAGAGTACAATGCTCCTTTTGGTATGTACCTCACAAGACATCTACAGCAACTGGAAAGGCCACAGACATACCTCACAAAGAATATTACTGGCCTCAAACAGATGCCCTATGCAGACCATCTCACAAAAGCACAGCTAGACTGTGTCACATACCGCCTACCCTGAAGTGACCTCTGCCTAACATACAAAGCTATGTCAAACCCAGAGCTGTTGGACATGCTCCACATAAACAGATCACAATCCCTATGAGCTACACGCTCTAGGGACCTAAACCTTGTCACCTCAATAAACAGAACATGCTGGAGGGAAAGATTCCTATCTCAGAGTTATTCCATACTCTGGAACAAACTACCTATCAATAGCAAACAAAGCTCCTCATTAGCAGTCATCATGAATAATACTGAAGATTGGATGGGAGATAGGAAATACACCCCGGGAATCACCTCTGTGGCTCTGCTTGACAGGGGAACATGAAATTAAATTAAATGGGTGTCAAAGGCCAGGGTACTGTATGGCTAGGCTTCTATAGGCCCTAGGGCCAATAGCCTATTACCTACCTATGAACCGCTATACACCCACATGTACTTGTTGCAATAATTGCTATGTGAGGTTGACTGAGTGTGATGGTGAATGTGTTGGTGAATGTGTCAAAGTTGTGTATATGTGTGATAGCTTAGTGGGAAACTGTTTCTGTCATGGTATTTTGTGTCCTAGGTCTGATCCCAGCAAAAGATATGTATGCTATTGCTAGGCAGAAAAAGCAGTATGGCATACGGTCTGACATAGTCCCTTGGTGTTGACTGGGGTGTGCCATTGTAGGCTAAAGCAGTACATGTATACTTATTGATTGGTACTGCTGGTGAATCCAAATCCCGTATGAACTGTAGTACTACCTGAAGCTGTAGGTCTAAACAGCACAGTATGGTGTATGTCCACATTGCTTGGGACAACTGTTTTGTGTGTTCCCTGTAGTCCTCACAGATTACATACCTCAGGCATAAGGTTTTGTAAGTACTGACACACAGTACTGTATGTTACACAGGTAAAGCTCATCTGGGTTGCCATACCTTTGTGTCTTGTATGTATGTCTGATGTGTGTGTGGGTATGCCTGTAACATGCCCTCAGTCATATGTGTGCTACAGGATATAAGTGCGTATCTAGCAACATGTATAGTCTAGTACAGCAGTATGCCACCTATATTCACGAATGTGCACATATGTTAGGCAGGGGTTTGCCATCAACAACTAGTGTGGCATACTGTTAATACTGTAACTGGACTTTACAATCATTGCAATGGATGACATATTTCTTTATGCATTAGCTTGATATATACCTCCTGTGGCTAGGTGGTGCATTGTGTCACATACAGTGCGCCATGTACTGTTGTATAGTCTTACATGCTGGTTTCTTTTTCTTGCTGTGCAGAACATGGTTTAATATATAGAGTGTGCCAGGCACTGTCAGGCAGTTGTGGGTTGAGCACTGATATGTGGTATTGAAAGTGTGTATCCTCTGACAGCCAATAGGTTGCTATATATGGCAGTTCAGTGATATCTGTACTTTAGAATGTTAAGTGTGCCACATGACTTGCTCACACATATTGTTTCATTGTCTTCCAGGGTCATGGCCCACCATCGCAACCCAACCTATAGTCCAGCTGAGGATGAAGTAATAACAACCAGTCTGGTTCAGCACTACACCCTGCTTTTCTCAAGAACCAGCCAGGACCAGCATGGACGGACTGCACTGTGGCAAGATGTTGTCCATAGGGTAAATGACATAGACATGCATAACCGGACATATGAGCAGGTACGACATCACTGCAGTGATTTACTTAGACATGTCCAGCAGGGTGCGTCTGATGTCCATAGACAACAGCTTTCCACAGGTGGTGGGGTTACCATCCACCCCCCTCACCAGAGTGGAGGAGCTGCTCCTGAGCCTGGTGGCTCCTGGCCAACAACAACAACAGCACACATGTATCATCATGGAGGCCGGAGCCACCCGGCAAGTTCACACGGAGCGTGCAGGTAACATGGCATATCTGTAAACTACTGTTACCTCGATTGGTAGATCATGCATATGTGAGATGTGTACTGTGTAGTTAGAAGATGTGGAGCCTGGTGTTGTGCAATACTGATAATTTGGAACATAATCTCTAAGCCTGTGACTGTCAACTTTTGTACTACTGTAAGATTGCAAACCCACAGTAGCAATGCCACAGTTGTTGCCACTGACAAACTGTCTCATATCCTTGTAGGTCCCTCTGGTGTGACAGCAAGGCAGCAGACCCATGCTGGTGAGTGTGTTCTACATTTAATATTGCAAATAAAATGTGCATGTCATAGGTGAGGTGTAGGCCATGTACACATGTAACACACCTATGCATAATGCATGCTGTGCATGTTTGCTATGAGACTATGCACATCTCAGTAATGTGAGTAGCGGCCTCAAACACATGCAATACACAGAGCATCCCAAACAATTGTGGCTACACTGTAGTGGACATTGGATAGGCAGAGTCGATACACATGCACACAACATGCACAACTTTGTCATATGCAGTACACGTTAATATGCTACACATGGCGTATTCAGACACCCGCTGTAAGGTCACACTCCAGTATCCCAAATGTCATCCACACAGCACACATAATATACCTGAGGGGTAGTGGCCTATCATGGGGCAGTGCGGCACTCTTCAACACACAACACATTCATGTTAGGCAATGCTCCCTATTGGGCACCTTACAAACCCATGTAACAAATGGCTGTGAAATGGTGAATGTAGCCATGGTACTGCAGTTCAGGTACAGCATGATAGTTGCAGTTCAGGTACAGCATGATAGTTGCCGGTCTGGCACACATTAGTAGCCTTGAGTGACCACATGATGCTGCATGATGATGGCTCATGGTACTACACCCCATCCAATTACAGTAACCACAGTACTACGCATAGCATTCATTGTTATACACCTCAATGTTGTGTGTGTGCAAACATATGCACCTATACACAATATGCATAACAATCACCATTTGCACAAAGTGACACATATATGTCTTGTAATGCTATTGTGTGCATAGGTCACATGACACACATTGAGTATGTGTGATGTTAAATGTTGCAGCTGTGTTGTAGCATGCCAAGTCATGGCTGGCACTGGCATGTCTACAATATGTTCTACACTCACCATAACCACTGTACAATGGCTATGTTGAGCAATGGTATTCCATCAGGTATACATGCGCCACTCATCCTGTGTGTATACATAGCATGCATGAGCTAAACCTGTGTCCACAATTATCTGCTAAAGACACAGACGCTCTAATCATAAATGGATATCTATGTGACACACAGATACACATCCAGCCATGGTATGTATACCTGTGAGTGATGGTGCACAGGACATTGAAGAGCTTTTAATACTTACACAGCAATGTTGTGTCCATGTACACAATGTGTTCCAGGGTGAGGCCAATCACTGAACAACAACACACATGCATCAAAGCCATGTATACTGTTATTAGCAAGGACTGTCTACACTTGCACTGCACGCTGTTGAGCAACACACGTCCTGCATGCTAACACGTGTGATATGACTGTTTGGCTTGTGATACTGTACCCCCCCATCAACCGCTATTGAGTATGTTCTGGATTACTGGTGGTGTGTGTGTGTGTGTGTGTGTGTGTGTGTGTGTGTGTGTGTGTGTGTGTCTGCTTTAGTGAGGAGTGTATTTGTGTGCATGTGTGCATGTGTGCATGTGTTCATGTGTGCATGTGTACATGTGTTCATGTGTGCTGTCTCGTGGTTTTGGCATCTTTTCAGGCTTGCTAGTTGTTGCTGAAGCACCTACCAAGGGGAGAAAACGCTGAGAGAAGAAAAGGAGCCACATTTGTGATTTTACGTATTTTCTTCTGATTTTTGTTAAGTTTTATTGCTTTGCCGCCTACTTTTTGGCATTTTCTGGCTTGCTAAAGTTTATATCTGTAACAGTAACAGTACTTGGAACACATCTAGAGCCTATTTACTGCATTTCCTATGTTGCACTTAATTTAAAATCGTTTTTTCTCTAAAAACTGCATGTTACCTGATTTTGGCCTAGCACTCAAGTGTGGGGTCATTTATTGCACTGTTGTGATTATTTTGCTGCTTGTGTATCTCTGCTACCTTTAAACTACAACAAAAGAAAAAAAAAATCTTGCTTTTTTCCCACTTTCTGAAAGTTAAGAAAGTTCAGTTACAGATTTGCTGTTCTGAACTGTTTGGAAGTTTCTAGAAGGCCAGTGCTTGCTTGGGCTAAAGGGAAGTCTCTGTGTTCACCAGTGGGAGTGGTTAACACTGAACAGCCTGCCTGTCCCTGGAGGAGTGGTTACTACCTAGAAGCTGTAGATTTATTGGCCATTTAGGGTCAGTTATAAACTCCTTGATCTGTCCCTCTTAAAACCCGGTTGCCTCATGGTTTTGGCGTCTTTTCAGGCTTGCTAGTTGTTGCTGAAGCACCTACCAAGGGGAGAAAACGCTGAGAGAAGAAAAGGAGCCACTTTTGTAATTTTAAGTATTTTCTTCTGATATTTTGTTAAGTTTTACTGTTTTGCCACCTACTTTTTGGCATTTTCTGGCTTGCTAAAGTTTATATCTGTAACAGTAACAGTACTTGGAACACATATAGAGCCTGTTTACTGCATTTCCTGTGTTGCACTTAATTTAAAATCGTTTTTTTCTCTAAAAACTGCATGTTACCTGATTTTGGCCTAGCACTCAAGTGTGGGATCATTTATTGCACTGTTGTGATTATTTTGCTGCTTGTGTATCTCTGCTACCTTTAAACTACATCAAAAAGAAAAAAAAATCTTGCTTTTTTCCCCACTTTCTGAAAGTTAAGAAAGTTCAGTTACAGATTTGCTGTTCTGAACTGTTTGGAAGTTTCTAGAAGGCCAGTGCTTGCTTGGGCTAAAGGGAAGACTCTGTGTTCACCAGTGGGAGTTGTTAACACTGAACAGCCTGCCTGTCCCTGGAGGAGTGGTTACTACCTAGAAGCTGTAGTTTTATTGGCCATTTTGGGTCAATTTGAAACTCCTTGATCTCTCTCTCTCTTAAAACCCTATAACTCTTTTTTGCGCAGTTTTGCGCACTGAGCAGAGTCAGGCAGCGCCGCCTAAACAGGTTTAAACTATTCCAGGCTCCACAAAGTCTGCTCTTCACTTTTTCCCTTAGAACTGATCAAACTCTCAAAGTAATCATTCTATTCTCTTTCTAAAGCCCTGCACTTGCTCAGCTCTTATAAGGAAACACTAACTAACTAAAGCAATACACCCTCCTTGACTTCTCATAAGTATTAGGCTCCCGATTGGTCCTTCCTGATCAAGTGAAAAATCAGTTCCCTTCCCTAATCTAATCAGTAAAAAAAGCAGTTCCCTATACTAATCTGGTATGTCCAAGGGTCACTTTCAAGGTTACTCTCCAGTCCAGCTGGTGAATCTGGGAATTTTGAGGGAATGTTACAATTGCCTTATGTACACAGACAACCCTCTCCTCCTTCCAACAAACTCTAATACAAGTGAGAGATGCAGTTACACAGCCAAACTGGAGGCAGAGCTCTCTCAACCCAAGACTGGCACAGTCAGTCAGGAGGAAAAGGTAACCACCCACACCACAAATCCAGTCTCACACAGACCTATTGCATCTGCATACCCAACACATAAACACACAAAAACGTACTTGGAAGCTCTAAATATAAATCTGCCTAAACAGCAAAGACCTCCTAAGCAGATACCCAAGCAACAGCCACCCCTCAACAATACCCACGAATCACATATCTCACAAAATCAGTGTGCCTCACAGTCACAACCCTTAAGGCCAAACAACACACAAAATACACTTGTTATAGGGGACTCTATTGTCCGGCACACTGACGTCCCGCTCACCAGACTGAACAAGGAGAAGGTCACTGTAAGCTGCCTGTCGGGTGCCAGGATCCGCCACATAATGCAAGCACTCAGGTCACTCCAAAGCAAGTACAAGTATGACTCCATCATTGTCCATGCTGGTGTGAATGACCTGAGACGTACCTCCCTGGACTACATGAAAAGAGACATAGAGGATCTCTCTGACCATGTAGCCCAGGCTGGTATGACCCTGACCTTGAGTAGCATCTTGCCCTCACCAAGAATGATGCCACAGTTTAAAGACAAAATGATCAGTTTCAACAATTGGCTAAAGTATTGGTGTCATTCAAAGGGGATCCAGTGTCTGTCAGCCTGGGATGACATGCTCGACAAGCCACGCTGCTTTGCTAGGGACGGCTTGCACCTGTCACCTTTAGGCTTTCGTATACTGGTCAAGGCTCTTGCCACCCCCATAGTGCCTTTTTTAGGCAAGGCTCAAAGGACAAACCCACCTCCATAGACAACCCAAAGATAAAAAAACTAAAGGTAATGCTACTCAATGACAGAAGTCTAAACCTCAAGATGCACACACTCGAGGATCTCCTCAGTATGGAGAAAATCGATGTCTGTGCAGTAACAGAAACCTAGTTCAAGGCTCCTGAAAGCACCCCAGCACTACCAGGTTATAACTCATACCATGCGTTTTGGCCCCAGAACTCGGACCGAAGCACAAAAGGAGGGGGAGTATCTATATTCATCAAAGATACCTACACCTCCAGGTTAGTGGCACTGCACAAAGCATCGGAAACCATCCATGTGCAACTAACAGTGGGCAAAACTGCCTTTCAGTTTGTAGCCTGCTACAGAACACCCTCCCTATTACAGGAACCCCACTTGGCATTCCTGAGAACACTGGAGAATATGAAGGTCTCTCCAAACACTATGTTATTGGGTGACTTCAACTACCCAAACATTGACTGGGAAAACTACTCAAGCCCAAACACCTTCGCCCAACATTCCTTGAATTTATAAACTCTAATGCAATGGAACAACTGGTCACCACTCCCACAAGAGGGAACGACATATTGGACCTGGTCATCACCAACATGGGGACTCTATGTTCCACACCAGAGGTAAACCCCTCATTGGTAAGATCAGACCACAAACAAATTTCCCCGGACATCCATATCCCGTCCCCACCCCCAGCCAAGGAAATCACAGTAAAGAATTTCTCAAAAGCCAACTTTTTACTTCTCAAGACTGAGGTGGAATCCTTCAAAGTCCCTGGGCCAGAGGATAATACAGCCCAATCCGCAGAATCCTTTACAAATGCATTCTATGAGCACCTGCAGGAATGCATGGATCGTGCTATCCCAAATAAAACCAAGACTCATTCCTCCAAAAACAGGAGACTGGTCTGGTGGACCCTGGCCATAAATAAGCTATACAACAGAAGGAGGAAGCTACTACATGACAGAGCAAAATCCCAAAAAGGGAAGGCATCTCTGATCAGTATTAGCAAGAAACTTTGATCTCTCATAAAATTATCAAAGGCCAGTTTCAAAAGAAAAATTGCCCTAGACACTAAAGATAATCACAAGGCCTTCTTTAGTTATGTCAGGAACATGGGCGGAAACTCCCAGATATGCTCTGAATTGTTGCATAACAGTACAAAATATACCGAACCTACAGACATAGCCAACATCCTGGCAGACAGATTAAGTGCAAACTTCTCCCCCTTCCCCCCAAAGGAGCAAATGCCTATCCCAACTGAATGTAACCTCCCTGACATCACAGATGCACAGGTGAAAGCTGCCCTCTCCAAAGCAAAAAACACAGCATCTATGGGACCGGACAGTGTCCCAGGCTGTGTCTTACATGAGCTCCAAGAAGAACTGAACCCTCACATTAAGTCAATGTTCAAACTTAGCCTTACTACAGGATATGTACCCAAAGAATGGCATACAGCTACAGTGGTCCCACTCCACAAAGGTGGTGCCACAACGGACCCCGGAAACTATCGCCCCTGCCCCATAAGCCTGACTAGTCTGGTCTGTAAAGCTATGGAGCGTATTATCATGGAACTCATAAACAAAGACATTGGAAGCCTCCAGACACTGGACCCTACCCAATTCAGCTTTGTTAAGGGCAGATCTTGCCTCTTAAACCTAGTTGATTTCTTTGAAACAGTTACCAAAGCCATAGATGAGGACAAGGTAGTCCACACAGACTACCTGGACCTCGCAAAAGCCTTCGACACAATACCCCACTTGGGCATCATACATAAGCTTACCAGCTTAAATATCAACCCCTATATCACAAGATGGGTTGCAAACTGGCTCAGAGATAGAACCCACATGGTCAGAATCGCAGGTGCCATGTCCAAATCCAAACCAGTTACAAGTGGCATCCCACAGGGCTCAGTTCTGGGACTTCTCTTGTTCGGTATATACTTCTCTGAGGTTCAGGCTAACATGGGGGGATTATGGCTGACAAAGTTCGCAGATGACTGCAAACTGGGGGCCATAATCAAATCTCCAGCTGACACAAGCATTCTCCAAAAGGGTCTCACAGAGATGGATGCTTGGTGCCAGAGCCACAGCCTCAAGCTAAATGCTAAAAAGTGCATAGTCATCCCCTTTGGGAAAAACAAGGTGCCCACAAATTACCACATAGGTGTTAATCCATTAAGTACGGAAGAAGTAATTAGAGATTTGGGGACCAACGTAGATAGTAATCTCTCCTTTGATAATCATGTTGCCAAAGTGGTTAGAAAGACCTTCTATATAGCCCACCTTATCACGAAAGGGTTCGCATCTAGATCAAGAGAGGTCATTGTGCCCCTCTACTCGTCACTCATCAGGCCCATAATTGAATACAATGCCCCTTTTGGGATGTACCTTACCCGACACCTGCAGCAACTGGAGAGACCCCAAAAGTACCTCACCAAGAGGATCATGGGCTACAAACAGCTGTCCTATGCAGCTCGACTAAAGAAACTCCAGCTCTACTCAGTTGCTTACCGCCTACTCAGAGGCGATCTATGCCTGACTTACAAAGCCATGTCAAACCCAGAATTAATGGACATGCTCCACCTCAGAAAATCCAAGTCCCTTAGAGCTATACGCTCCAGGGACCTAAACCTCAGCACAAAAATAAATAGGACATGCTGGAGGGACAGATTCATTTCCCAGTGGCTCCCCTCACTCTGGAATAGAATCCCAATTCATGTTAGACATAGCCCCTCGCTGACCCTCTTCATGCAAAATCTGGACGCGTGGATGGGAAATCACAAATTCACCCCTGGGATCTCTTCTGTGTCCCTGCTAGACAGAGGCACAGTAAACTAATCTTAAAAGGGTACCTTCTGTGACCTACTCTACAGAGGCACAGTAGGCTAATCTAATAGGGAGGTGGAAGCCAAATACACTCTGGCTAGGCTTATAAATACCCTAGAGCAGATAGCCTAGTATCTACCTATGAACCTATGAACCTATGTGTTCATGTGTGCATGTGTTCATGTGTGCATGTGTGCATGTGTGCATGCGTTCATGTGTGCATGTGTGCATGTGTGCATGTGTTCTGACATCATGTACAGGTCGTAAAGTGTGTTTCCTGTCTTCCTCTCACAGGTGCTGAGGTTGGGCTGGTTCACTGCAGCAGGGAACCTGATGTCACTGACACAAATAGTGATAATGAGGATAGGTGTGTTGAGGCACAAGCATGTTTGCTAGGGTCTGTCATTGGGCCACCAATCGACAGTACACAAGTGTCCACCCCATCCATGCACACAGTCATACTGCCAATACATCCATCACCAATGCCCTTAGCTGAGGGACAGTGTACAGTCGGCATTGGCCAGGACAGTGTGGTATCTATGGCACATGCATCCCAACACAGCAGCCATATCCAGATGTCTGGAAGGGTACCACATAGGCAGATGTCCAGGGGCTCTCATCGGAGCACTGCTGGTCATCATGCCCCTGGCAGACGTGCCACAGGTCTTACAACCTCATGCATGTTCCAGGCTGTCATGGAGGCACAGGCATGTATGGAAGGGTACACCAGACAGGGACTAAGGGCACAGAGGGCACATAACACCACTTTAAATGACAGTATCCATGACCTAGCAGGTGCCATCCATAATTACACTGAGTTCACTGATAGACATTGGGGTGAGACATTAGATGTCCTCCGCAATGTCATGTCCATGTGTCAGGACAGTGCAGGACGGTTGAGACACTGATGTGAATGTATGCTAGCAACATCAGCAGCTGGCAGTCACCGTGGATGTCCCTCAAGTCACAGCTGCTCCCGTAGTGCCAGTACCAGCCCCAGCAATGTTGGGGGTGGGCTGTCCATAGACCGTCCTAGAAGACCACATGCATGCGGCTTTGGCCAGTTCCAGCAGGGGCCTAGGTCCAGTGTACATCTGTCTACCTCTGAGGATAGTACCCAGTCTGGCTTAGTACCCATTACTGTCAGTAGCACCCATGCCAGGCACAGGTACCATATCCGTGGCCAGAGACGGTGATCTGTAAAGCCTGGCAGGTACAGTCTGTGGCTGTCCCACAAATCCTCGTATATGGCAGCCACATGGTGGAACTTAGTGCATGCAGACACACACACACACACATACACACACACACACACACACATAAACAAGACACCTAGGGCTAACACATACCCGCACACATTACATCAACATTGGCCCATAGCAGTACTCTTGGCCCTCACACACACATATACATGTCGATTGTATGGCTCAATGTAGGCCTCTGGCAAACCAACAACACACCCTGTGCATATGATGAAACCTGTGCCACCTCCTGTCATCTGTAACATTGATGCAGGAACAGGCTAACATGGTGCTGATGCACAGGGTGACTTTATAGCAGTATAGCAATGTTAGCATGTTGTCAGCAGTAAAGTGTAATGATATCCTTGAAGGTGTAGCTGAGCAGGCATGATGCATTAAAGCTATGATTGTCAATGTAGTATTGTTTACACCAGTGTTAATTCCAATAGTGTATTGTCCACCCACGTGCCACTTGGCTGATGTGTGTAGTATTGGCAGCATGTGTTAGAGAGTGGACAGTACATGTGGGATGTGTGCAGGTGTATATTTGTGAACATGGTGGAGGTGCACTGTCTGCATGTAAGTGCATAGTGGACACATGGGCAGGGTAACATGCCCTGTATTACACAGTGTTAAGACTCCATAGTTTCTATTGGTGGTCAGTATGCATTGCACTACACACATTTTGGAACTTGGGTACACATGTGTGTATGACATGGTTTGACACTGTGCTGTGGGTGATACTGTTACTATCTGTCATTGGTTTGCATTCTGGTAGTATACATAACCTCAACAGCCTAATCATAAACAATCGTTAGATGATGTCTTGACAACTGACACACAGATGTAGGACACACAGTAACATTTGGATCCTTCAGGTACTATACTATGCCAGTAACCAGTGGTATTCACCTGCACCCATTCCTGGGACCACTCCTGTTTAGCATATAGCTCTCTTAGGTACAAGCAAACACAGTAGGGATATGTCCGTCCACATCTGGAAATGCATACTGTGGCCTATAATGCATTCTCCAGATAACACACACATCCTCCACAAGGGTATCATACAGACAGATACCTGTTGTCAAACCCATGCTGTAAAGCTATAAGCCAACTAAAGCATAGTCATCCACCTTTACAAAACATAGTATCCCCACAGTACCACCTAGGTAGTAGCCCCCAACATATTGAACAGGTACCGATGTGTACATACAGCCAAGTGTTACGTCATCTCTCCTTTGGTAATCACATTTCCAAAGGTATTTTGAAATCCCTCAGTGGATCACATAAGCAGTAAGCGGTCTGCATGCATATCCACAAAGGTTGTTGTACACCTATAATGAATAGCCATCATTGACCGACTTTGCTGCATTTGAACAGGTCTGAAATATACCTCAGGCATAAACCCTTACTCACACTACTCAATAGAAACCGTAATGAGTGTGTGTGACACGGATGACAAAGGCCAGGGATCACTGCAGTGGCTGGGCTTGTCACAAGCATACAAATGTGACCTAAGGTCTGGAAAGCGGCAGCACACTCTGGCAAAGATAACAGATGTGTTCATGGAGAAAGCAGGGTTCCCACCTATGAAATAATTGAGATCACATGTACATATATATATTTGCCACACAGCTACCTGACGTGCAATGCACATGCTGTTGTCATAGTGATATGTCATACAGTAGTAAAAGCAAAACCCACAAAACATTGACCAACAGTGTCACACACACTCACCAAATGCAAGATTCAAACCCCTACCTAACTACTTTATGATAATAGAACAATACATATTGACATGATGTGCTATACTCATTACTGGATTATTTCCTTTCCACAGGTATATTTGTAGGCTGGTGACATCATCAGACTTGACAAAGATAAGTATACCACTTATAAGGTGTTTTAGTAGTCTCCAAAAAGGCTGCTCCTCTCCAAAGAGGTACACAAACTTCTCAAGTGGAGGATTCAAACCCCTACTTCATGACTTTATGATACAAGAGGAGTATGCATTAACATGACGTGCTATACATATTACTGGGAGCTCTCTTTTCAACAGGTATATTTGTAGGATGGTGACATCATCAGACTTGACAAAGATAAGTATACCACTTTTAAGGTGTTTTAGTAGTCTCCAAAAAGGTTGCTCTTCTCCAAGGAAATACACACAAACACACACTTGTCAAGTGCAAGATTTAAACCCCTACCTAGCTACTTTATAATACTAGTGGAGTACAGATTAACACAATGTGCTATACACATTACTGGGCATTCTCTTTTCAACAGGTATATTTGTAGGATGGTGACATCATTAGACATGACAAAGATAAATATACCACTTTTAAGGTGTTTTAGTAGTCTCCAAAAAGGTTGCTCCTCTCCACGTATATACACACAAACACACACTTGTCAAGTGCAGGATTCAAACCTCTAACTAACTACTTTATGATACTATAAAAGTATGCCTTTACACACTGCGCTATACACATTACTGGGAAGGCTGTTTTCCACAGGTATATTTGTAGGATGGTGACATCATCAGACTAGACAAAGTGAGTTACATTAGGTGACATTAGGTGGGCTACATAGAAGGAATTTCTAAACACTTTGGCCATGTGATTATCAAAGGAGAGTTTACTATCTACCTGGGTCCCAAGGGCCATAATTACTTTCTCCGTACATACTGGATTACCACCTATGTGGTAATTTGTGTGCACTTTGTTTTATCCAAAGGGGATGACTATGCATTCTTTGGCATTCTGCTTGAGGGCATTGTTTTGACACCAGGTTTCTGTCTCTGTAAGACCCTTCTGGAGGATGTCTGTGTCAGCCGTAGAGATGATTATGGACCACAGTTAGCAGTCATCTGCAAACTTGTTCAGCCATACTCCTCCCATGCTTGCCTGTACCTCTGAGCAGTATCTACTGAACAGGTGGGGTCCCAGGACCAGGACCTGTGGGATGCCATTTGTGACTGGTTTAGAGTCGGACATGGCACCCGCAACTCTAAACATGTGTGTTTGATCTGTGAGCCAGTTGGCCACCCATCCTGTGACATAGCTGTTAATGTTCAAGCTGGTAAGCTTGTCCATGATGACAGAGTGGGGAATGGTGTTGAAAGGCCTTAGTGAGGTCCAGGTGGGCTGTGTGGACTACCTTCACCTCCATCTATGTCCTTGGTAACTGTTTCAAATAAGTCAACTAGGTTTAGGAGGCAGGATCTGACTTTAACAAAGCCAAGTTGGGTAGAGTCCAGTGTCTGGAGGTCCCCAATGTCTCTGTGTATGGGTTCCATGATAATTTGCTCCATAGCTTTGCAGACCAGGCTGAGTAGACCTATAGGGCAATGGTTTCCACCTTCTGTTGTGGCACCCCCTTTGTGGAACTGGATGACTGTTGCTGTATGCCATTCTTTGGGTACATAGCCTGTGAAGGTTGAGTCTGGACAGTGAATGCAGGTGAGGGTGTAGTTCCTTTTGGGCTGGTGTAAGATGCAGCCTGGGACACCATCCAGACCCATTGATGCTGTATTCTTAGCTTTGGAGAGGGCTGTTTTTATCTGCATGTCCATGAAGTCTGGGGCTCTGCATTCTTCTGGGATGGACACAGGCCCTTTTCGGGGTGATGGGGGGGAGTTTGCACTGAACCTGCCCCCCAGGATGTGGGCAATGTAAGTTGGTTCAGTGTATTTCTTGCCATTTTGCAGTAGCTGACAGCATATTTGGAAGTTGCCACCTAAATGTTTGGTATAGCTAACGAAGGCTTTGTGGTTGTTATTCTTACATTCCTTGGCAATTTGTCTTTAGAAACTGGCCTTGGATTATTTTATGAGTGATCATTGTGTCTTCTAATAATGATCAGTGATGCCTTTCCTTTTTGTGAATTTTGCTCTATCATGTGTTCATTTCCTCCTTCTGTTGTATAGCTTATTTATGGGCGATGACCACCGGATTGGTTTCTTATTCTTGGAGGAGTGCATCTTGGTTTTATTTGGGATGTCTCAATCCATGCATCCCTGTAGATGCTCATAGAATGCACTTGTAAATGATTCGGCAGATTGTATAGCATTATCCTATAACAAGGAGGCTTTGGAACTTTCCACTTTGGTCTTGGGAAGTGTGCAATTTGCTGTTGAAAATGTCTTCACAGTGGTTTCCTTGACTGGGGGGGGGGGGGGTGGCGGGATGTGGATGTCCAGTATGATTACTTTATGATCTGATATTACCAGCGACGGGTTTATCTCTGTTGTGGAACACTGTTACCCCATGTTGGTGATGATCAGGTCCAGTATGTTGTCACCTTTAGTGGGTGTGGTGACCAGCTGTTCCAGGGCATTTGAGTTTTTAAACTCTAGGAAACACTGGGCAAAGGATGTTGTACATGAGTAATTCTCCCACTCAATGTTTGGGTAGTTGTAATCTTCTCATATAATGGTGTTTGATAGGACCTTTATATTTTCCACTATTCTCAGGAATACTGAGTGGGGTTCCTGAGACAAGGTAGGTGATCTGTAGCAGGCTAAAATCTGATAAGCAGCTTTGCCCAATGTTAGTTGCACTTGCATGGTCTCCATGGCCTCATGCTGTGCCACTAACCTGAAGGTGTGGGTATCCATAAGGTAAATGGATACACCCCTTCCTTTTGTATTTCACTCGTGGTTTTGGGGGCGAAGATCAGAGGGATTTGAGTGTTTTACGTGGAGCTTGTCCAACAGCTCTGTGAAAGCTATGTTAGGCAGAGATCACCTCTGAGTAGGCAATTTGCGAGAGAGTACAGCTGGAGCATTTTGAGATGGTCTGTGTATGGCATGTATTTCAGGCCACTAAAGCTCTTTGTGAGGTATTGCTGCAGGCTTTCCAGTTGTTGTAGATGTCCTGTGAGGTACATAGCAAAAGGGGTGTTGTACTCTTTTATGGATCTAGTGAGTGATGAGTAGAGGGGAACAATGTCCTCTTCTATTCTACATGAGACACCTTTTGTGATGAGGTGTGCCACATAGAAGGATTTCCTGACTACTGTGAGGATGTGATTATCACAGGTGTGTCCACTGTCCACCTGTGACCCAAGGTCTCTTATCACACTTTCAGTGTTAAGTATACTACCGCCTATGTTGTAGTGCATGGCTACAGAGTTTTTACCAAAGGGGATGACAACACACTTTTTGGCATTGAGCTTGAGGCCATGGCTTTGACACCAGCCATCTGTCTCAGTGAGGCCCTTTTGTGGGATGTCCACATCTTTAGTATTTACAATGATGGCTCCTAGTCTGCAGTCATCTGGAAACTTCATTAGCCACAGACCTTCCATGTTAAAGTTTCCTTCAGGGAAGTAGATACTAAACAGGACAGGACCCAGGACTGGCCCCTGTGGTACTGCACTCGTCACTGGTCCAAAGTCATACTTGGAGTCTGCTACTTACACAGTGTGTGTTCTGTCAGTAAGCCAGTTGTCAACCCATCTTGTGACATAGCAATATATACCTAGTTTAGTGGGTTTATCTATAATTCCAGAGTGTGGGATGGTGTTGAAAGCCGTGCCAAGATCTACGTAGGCTGTGCGAAACACCTTACCCTTGTCTACGGTTCTGGTGACTGCTTCAATGTCATCTATCAGGTTTAGGAGACATGATCTGCATTTTACAAACCCAACATGGTTGTGATCCAGAGTTTGGAGATTACCAATGTCTTTTTTATAAGTTGTATGATGATACATTCCATGGCCTTGCAGAGCAGGCTCATCAGGCTAATGGGGCACTAGTTCCTGGGGTCCGTGGTGTCTCCACCCTTGTGTAGTGGGATAACTGTCGCTGTGCACCATTCAGCAGGCACAAAGCCTGAGGTGAGGCTATGACTGAACACGGTACGTCGGTGTGGTGCCTGTTCATTCTGTAGTTTGTGTAGAACACAGCCTGGGAAGTTATCTGGTCCCATGGATGCTGTGATACTGGCTTTGGAGAGTGTTTTTTACCTGTGCAGCCGTGATGACAGCAACTTTGCAGTCTTTCATTATAGAGATGTGCTCTTTCATGGGTGAGAGGGGGGTAAAGTTAGCACTGATCCTATCTGCCAGGATGTTGGCAATATCAGCTGGGTCTGTATATTTAGTGCCATTGAGCTGTAACTCAGAGCAGATCTGAGTGTTGCCATGACATGGACCTGCCTGTTGGGCAGAGATCTCCTGAGTAGACAGTATGCAACAGAGTACAGATTTAGTTAAATTCAGTCTTGTTGCATGGGGCAACTGTTTGAGGCCAGTAATCCTCTTGTTGAGGTACTTCAGTGGTCTTTCCAGCTGCTGAACGTGTCTAGTCAGATTCATCACAAGTGTGTTGTGGTACTCTCTGATGGGTCTGATGACTGATGAGTACAGGGAACCTCCTTTGACCTACATGCAAAGACCTTGTCAGTTTGTGTGAACACAGCATGATTTTCTGACCACTTTATGAATGTGTTTCTGGAAGAAGAGATGACTATCCACATGTGTCCATAGATCCCTTATTATCACCTCCATATTTAGGGTGTTGGCAACTATGTGGTATTTGTATGACTGTAGCTCGAAGCCATAATTTTGACACCACATCTGTCTGACTGAGACCCTTTTTAAGGATGTCTCTGTTGTCCCAAACATCGATTATGACAACTTTTTGGCAGTCATCCACAAACTTTGCTAAACATAGCCCTTGTGTGTTTGACTGTATTTCTGAAAAGTATACACCAGACAGGAGGGGTCCCAGGACTGAGCCATGGGGGACAGCAGTTGTTACCAGCTTGTACAGGAGACCACAATTCTTACCTTGTGTGATCTATCTGTGCCCTAGTTGGCAATCCATCAGATGACAAACATATTTATGCACAGGTTGTTGATTTTGTGGATATGACATGTGTCTGGGATGTTGGCAAAGGGCTTTTCAAGGTCTATGTGGGACATGTGTAGCTCATTTCATTGATGTATGTCCTGGGTGACTGCCTTGAAAACAGTCTAGCAGGTTTTTGAACCATGATTTGCCCCTGACCGAACCAAAATTGGTAGGGTTGGGTGTTTATCGGCTCTCAATAGCTCTGTTTATGAGTTCCATCATGATGGACTCCGTGGCCTTGCAGATCAGGCTTAATAGGCTTATAAGACAATAGTTCCCATGGTCTGTTGTGCACCAACACTTGTGGAGTGTGCCAAACGTTGCTGTAACACATTCAACAGTTTCATATCCTGTACAGAGGGTGAGGCTCAACAGACTGTTCAGGTGCAGGGTCTGTTTGCTCTGGAGTTCACTTATGGCACAGCTAGGGAAACAATGTAATCCTATAGAGGCCATGTTTTCAGGTTTGGAAGAAGCTATTTACCCATTCTATATGTGATATCTGTGCTTTCACAATCTCCAGGTATGAAGATAGGGCCTTTTGTCAGTGAGAGGGGGGTATGTATGTATGAGCCTGTCTGACAGGATGTTGGCAATGTTAGTCATTTACAGTTTGCACTGACTCAGGACATATATGAGTGTACATTGCTATTTATGACATAGCGGAAGGAAACGTCATGGTTCTCTATGGACTCCTTCACAGATTCTTTTGCCAGAACATGGATTGGATAATGTTTGGAGTGCATATTGTTTATTGATGATACTGATTTCAGGTTTATTGATCTTCTTTGCTTTTTCACTTTCTCTGAACAACTTAAGTACTTGTGGTACATAGTTTGATTATGACAGGGTTCCAATATATTATATGTGTCTGTTTTCATATAACTGATGGCACAAGGCAGGATTGGTGAATAGTGACAGGTTCCTGGGGTAAAACATGCAACTGCCAGATATTTGTCCCACTGCTGTACTCAGACATGGCCTAAGTGTGCGAGCATGCCCAGTATGACTTTTCAGTATGTTGTTGCCTGACATTTGCTTTGTTTATTTGTGTGTGAGCATGCCCAGTATGACCTTTCAGTATGTTGCTGACTGAAATCCACTGCATTTGTTGAAGTGTGTGACCACGCCCGGTATAGCCATTTATACTATATGTGTGTGGAAAATCAAGTTGTATTTTACTGCAGGGCTCACCTTTGTGTCATAAATCAACAGGGATCATGCTGTGCCTGCAGGGCTTCCATGAGACACTTTGCATAGACTTATCAACATTTCTGCATACAGGGGGGGCAGCTATTCTTTGTACATTTCTACCCGGGGCACACCTGATTGTTTCTGTGGGTGTACATAGGATCAGGGGTTCACCTGACACTTATACACATTTGCTAGGCCTGCACTGCTATGTAAGGTACACCATTTCAGTCTGTACTGTTGCCTATCATACTGGCTTGAGGCATACTTCTGTACTACAGATCTTAGCGTCCAATGTCACGTATATTAGATTGCGACTTCATAGCATACCCAACCCACATCACACCGCCTGGCCTGCTGTTCTCTGTCTGCATAGGCCTGTGGGGGAGGTTACCCATATGCCTCTTTAGGGGCATAATGCAGCATTTCTTTGTGTTTGCATTAGTGTACAATTGTCCTGCTGTGTCTGTGGCAATGAAATGCTGTCATGGCTTACTGGTTCAGTACTATGACTATAGTGCATAGTATCCTGGGTTCGAGCCCTGTCACTGCTTTTTATTTTCATGGGCAGACCAGACTGCTTAAGAAACAGTAAAGCAAATATGAACATGTTTACCTGACTTTGCTGAACTTTGCCCGACTTTGTCCGACCTTGCCCAACATTGCTCAACTTTGTCCGACGTTGCGCTAGTTAACGAGGGCAATTTTGTTTACATATAATAAATAGTGGTAAAAGCTGCTTAGCACTGCTTTATATTGCTTAAAACATGGCAATCATGCCTCAGGTGGTGCTGCAGGGCTGCCTATGTCGGATGCACATAGTACACTCCCTATACATGTTTGAAAACAGGTAGTGTCAAGTTAGGCATCCCTTTTATTTTATGTGCGAGTCAGAGAGAGGTATAATTTCCAGGGTTCCTACTGAGCCAGTGTATGTGCTATGCGCTGCCTCTTTGCCAAGGCCAAGGCATACTGGACACGCCTCCTTCTGCCTACTACTGCAGGCTCAGGTTGTTCCTCCTCCGAGTCACGCTGTGCCTGTGATGGCCTTGGCAATGGTGGGGGGCTGTTTGGCCCTGCCTCATGCTGTTCCTGCTGCAGCTGTTTTCGCAGGATCATATTGTGTAGCATGGCACATACCATGACAATTTGGGTACATGTAGTTGGTGAGTACTGCAAGGCTCCACCAGATGTGTCCAGGCACTGGAACCGTGACTTGAGCATCCCAAACACATGCTCGATTACATTTCATGTTTGTGCGTGTGCCTCATTGTGGAGTTCTTGTTCAGGTGTGTGTGCATTTCTGATGGGTGTCATCAGCCACGGCTCCAGTGCGTATCCAGCATCCCCCACTAGGTGACCATCAGGGATGTCCCCATTGGCAAATGTCTGGTACAGCTGCGTCAGATGCCAGATATGGGAATAGTGGTAGCTTCCAGGGCAGCCAGCACACACATTCAGTATTATGCCCTGGGCATCGCACATGACCTGGCAGTTGATGGAGGGGAAGCCCTTGCAGTTGATGTAGGCCCTACCCTGCTCACCGGCTGATGCATTGATGTGTATGTGCGTGCAGTCAATTGCACCCACTACCTAAGGGTATTCCGCTATTTGCTGGAAAAGACTCATATTGCTGGCCAATGCCTCACAGGAATTGGGGAAATATACATGATCACCGACATGTGCTGACATGGCATTCAGGAACTGGTGCACTACCCTGGATGTTGATGCCTGTGAAATCCCCATCATATCATCAGTTGGTCTCTGGAATGTACCTACTGCTAGTATTCTTAGGCCAACACATACCTTGGTTTCCACTGGGATGGGTTCCCCTCTGTTGGTTCTGTGTGTGAGGCATGGCCTGCACAGCTCAACAATTTGCTACAGGAGGTCTCTGTCCACTCTATAGAGCTCCACTATCTCCAGCTCATGTAGCCCCTGGTAGGTTACCCTGGGTCTGTACACTCTTCTCCGTCTCCTCACTGTGGGTTGCTCAGCAGCATTCGCAATGGCACCACCCTCAGCATCTTGCACATGTTGGCTTATAATAGTAATGGCAGCCCCTAACATATTTTTGTCTGAGTTAAGCTTTTTAAGTTTTCACTCTTTGTATACTGCAGTGTTGCAGTGTTTTTGAGAAAAACATGGGGGAATGTTGTTTGCAGAGTTTTAAGTGCTGGGCTGGGCTAGTGTACTGCCTGTGTAACTGGCTGATTCTGATTTATTTCACCTGGCAGCTCTGTTAGTTCTCCTTGGTTAACTTCCTACTACTTCTTTTCCTTCCTTTTCCCTTTCTGTTTCCACAAGGGGCAACGCAGCACAAACAAGTGCAAACACGTGCACATGAGTGCGCACGCACGCATCGAGGCTTACACAGGCTTAGGCGGGTGCATAAGCATGCACACAGGCTTACACAGGCTTACACAGGCTTAGACGGGTGCACACGCGCGCACACAGGCTTACAGGTGCGCGCATGCACACACGGTGTAAGCATGTTTGCAAGAAATTTCAGATATATCCACGGCATACACCTTCAGTTTCTGGGTTTCAGCTAGGACAACTGTAGACACACCTTTTGCAATCCTGAGCAACTCATATCAAACACAAGCCACTCTGCTCCAATAAGCTTACAGTCTTTCAGTCATACCCCCTCATGATGTCACCTATCTTCTACTCTACTACTCCCCTACTCCTACACTTACACTCTAGGGATATGGCTCACATGCCAGGGAAAATTGGGATTCATTATCCTTGTCCTCATTTGCATAGGATTGCCTACTAATGCTTGGTTACATCTCTCAAACTGAGCTTCCCCCCTTAGCAACCACTACTCAGTAGCCATGTTGTCTTCAGCCTGCCATTCACCTGCATGGCAGAATAATCTTTTTATTAAACATGCCTAGATTTGGCTATTTTTTAAATTATTTTCTAGTTTTTAAAGCGCCGCACATTTGCGCAGCGCTACACTATGCTTAAACATTGGAGATCAGGGAAAAACATTGATTTTTATTAATTTTCAACCTATAAAAATGCCAATGGCCTTATATTTGGCCATTGACATGCTTCCTCAACTGGATGCATCCTTTATTTGGAGCTGTCATAGCTCCGTTTTGCTATTTGCAGAACGGTACTCCATTACCAACGGAGTACATTTCTGCAAATAACTCTACTCTTCCACGGACAGGTTAGTGTTTCCTGGATCGCAAATTTACCTCATTTGCATAGCTTTCAGCAGTGAATGAGGTAATTTGCATATCATAACACTGTCCGTGCAAGAGTAGTTTTAGGAGCTCTCATGCACGCCCCTGCCAGCTATTGCCGAATCACTCGGCAGACATATTGCCTGTCTGAAGTCTTACACTACTCTTAAACTCCGTGCAAGCCTTCGTGAATCCGGCCCAGTATGTTTCCATGTGTCATACATCACGCATTAAATGATCTTGTCTATAGTCTGACTTAAACACAGTCTCAGCCTTTTAACCCCAGTACCTACTAACAAGCCTGATTGCAGCCAGATGGGCTTTGTGATTAGTGTTGAACTTGTTACGCTTTACATCTTTGATCTTATTTGGGCTGAAATGCATTATCACTGTATTCATTTCTTCTGAAAATGCTTAACTCTTTGTTTGATTGGTTCATATACTTATTTATTAAATTAATTTTATTATATTGTCGGGTCATTTTTATAGTTCAGTTTATAGTTCATTTTATAATACATTATTATCAATTTTATCATCATTATTAATATTTATTTACACACATATATAACTTCTTCCCATTTTTCCTTTTAAGATATCCCATCATTTAATTTCATTTGTTCATTGTTCATGACATTTGTATAATGCACTAATTTTATACAACACAGTTTCACAGTTAGTATGATGTACATGGTAATTTTTAACCTTGTACTACATTATTTAGCTATAACTTCACATGGCACTGCAGTTTTATATGTACTGGTCGATAGTTGGTCATATTACAAATACACAATTTAATTAGGATTAATGTATCACAACAGACACAGGTTGCATGTTTATCTATATATATATATGTTTACATGTATTTGCATTGTATTATTATACACATATATATATATATATATATATTTGTTAAAGAAGGGGTCACATTTATTTATTTATATATTTATATGTATATTTGTTTATTTATTTATTTACTCAGTTTGTTCATTTAATCAATTTAACTGTATGTGATTTGGTCTAAGCACAGGGCATATGTCTTTGTACTTTGGCTTTTAGTTGATGAATGAAATATTTAATTAACTGCTGTTTAGGATTCACATTAATTTCATTGGTTAATAGGCTCAATTAGTTCCTTGTGCACTTATACATAATGAGTTAGAATGTAGTAAGATGTGTTCTGATGAAGTTCGTTTAACGGACGAAACCTAGGTCGACGTTTTATCCTGTTTGTGTTATTTAATAAAGCTTTTGGAACGTTTATGGGCCTTGGATTTTTTTGGTGAGCTGCAGTTTCGTTGTACTCCACAGTGGCTCCGCTTTGACTGGGACACCTTTTTCAGTGGTAATTTCATTTGTGGTATTTGGTTCCTGGTCTTCTGGTGTGCGAAATGGAGGAGGAAGGTGAATCAATTGATGTGGCTGTGCTACTGAAGGAAATGAATGAGCAGCTCAAACAGCATTCTATCATTATCAACAAACTTATGACTACTTTTACTGCCAGTATAGACTCCGGTAGTAGTTTGGGGTTACCATTGACACAAGCGACCCCGCCTACAGCACCTACAATGGCCGGTACCCAAGGTACATCCAGTGGGCAAACTTTTCATGCTACTCGAGTGAATGTGCAACCTGAGCCTGTCAACAGTGAATCTTGGAAGACCAATCTGTATTCTTTCAATACCAGACCTCAGGCTACTGGCATTTCTAACAATCAGATGAAAGGTAACATGCGTGAATGGCTGAGAATTTTTGAAGTAAAAATGTTTAAACTGAAAAGAACCCAAATGGAAAATGGGTATTTACGTAGAAACATAGAATTGGGGATTGTTCCTAAAGGACTGAGATTGTGGCATTACCCCAATGGCAGCGAGCATGAACATGACATGTTGAATGAGTTGCACGAATTATTTAATAAAACCGGAATAGCACTTATGGAAATCATGATTAAATACAACGAGAAGAAAATAGACTCACTTTTATTAGACTTGGAACGACTAAACAGTTCTATTAGTCAGGACTTACTTTTCGACCAATACTACACCAATTATACCAATGTGATTAAGGAGGTTGAATACAGTTGTAACATCATCTACGAGAAAAAGCAGCTTAAAATTAAAAGGGATACGAAGGTGTACTCTTCTGGATTGGTGTACCCAAAATCAAAACCCACAAGAAACAGTCCCGACGGGGGGAGACCGGAAGTGAGCACCAATCGTCTTGATGTATTGGATGACATCACACCCCCCTTGCATATAGAGAGTCATGGATTCCGGCAGGACGATGAATTGAGAGAGGGCGATGCTCTTAGGAGATCAAAGAGGATCAAGGGGCAACACCAATATGAAGAGGAGGAAGAATACGGCTGTTCAGCAGTTCGTTCCAGAAGAGATCCAGAAAAAAATGGGAAAGTTAATTTTCAACCGCAAAAAAACGGATGGGGGGCGCGCAAGTAGCCGATGGCGTCCACCACGTTGAGGTATTGGGTAAGCATCTTGACCCTTTTAAGTTTATACCTTCGTCTGTTGGTTTTGGGACCAGGTTATGCAATAGTATCTATGGTCGCAATAATGGTAGTAGTGATACTGTTGATTTTTACCCGGTTCCTGTGAGTAATTTTTCTTCAGTTGGGAGTGAGGGTATTGATCAGTTTGACACACAATGTGAACGTGACGATTCCCGCAGGGATGTGCTTGGTGATTACTACGTTATTACTGTTATTGGCGATGGTGCGGACACGGACAATGTTTCGCACGATACTTTTGTGTACGAGTGTAGTACACCACGGCCGATATTGGGTTATAAATTTTCCAATACGGAAGCATGCAGCAAGAGTGACATTGTTCGGTCCCCAATAGCAGACCGACTTAGACGAGACAGTACAAGTTACGTTCACACTTGTGAAGCACGACGGAGTATTTCTGGACATAATGACAATATTTACCACAGTAGCTGTAGATTTGATTGTTGTAAGACAACGCCATGTGACAGAGATAAGTGTTCTTATACCATGGACAATAATTATTTAATTTCTGATTCGCTATTTCACGACCACGACGAGCAGATGCAAACATTTGATTTAACTGATTCCAATGTTAATGTTCAAACATGTACTCACCCTAGCACCGATCCGGTACTAGGTAGTGATGGTGATACAGATATGAACTATCAATGTAGGATCATGTCAATTGATGGGGGTATGCATTCAAACATCACAAGTATCAGTGATGTATTGATGGATTTATCAATTTATGATTATGTTGAACAAGTTCAAACAGAGGAAATGGCTGAATTTAATGTAAATAATGCTGATAATTGTAACAAACACAATACTAGTATAATAGTGGATATTGATGGGCATACACAGATGAATGATATTTTAATATTTGGAAGACAAAAGGGATGCGGGTTGTTTTTTAAACCCAACGTTGTTGAGAACAATAAGGGTGATTTTAAGTTATACAATTATACTAATCACTCCTTTGACAGAGACAGTGTAGAATTGTTCTCCAAGGGTTTCAGTTTTGTACCAAAAAGGAGGGGTAATCTAGTTAACAGTATAATTGATTTGAAATTATTTACCAGAAAGTTAAATTTGAAAATATTGTACCAGAGTAATACCTGGGGAAATATTGAGAATGGTAACAATAGGTTGTCCAAACCCAGCACCTACAATCCCCCTATGAACGATAAGATAGCAGTCTTTGAAAAGGTGACTGAAAATGACTTTAGGGATGCCTATAACAAATATGATCGGAAATTCTGTAAAAGGAAAAATTTAACCAAACAAGAGGAACTTATTTTAGGTAGTATTTTGGCCACTGAGAATATTAGAATTATGAAACCCGATAAGGGCAATGGCATTGTGATAGTGGATAGTAATGATTACGTCTCTTATATGAATACAATGTTAGTTGATGAAACATATATAGAGGTTAGTAGGAACGAGATAAATATAGCAAATAAGAGGATTGACACAACACTATTTGACATGCTATATCAAGGAGAATTGGATGAACATGAATGGCAATTTTTACAGAACGATTTCCCTGTGATTAGTGGTATTTTTGGCATCCCCAAAATTCATAAAGGTTTGGACAACCTACAATTTAGACCAATAGTAGATGGTAAGCGAAGCAAGACACACTTTATCAGTAAATTTTTGGACTACCACTTAAAGTCAGGTATTGCATTTTTTTCATACATTCTCAAGGATTCCTGGGACTTTTTGGGTAAAATTAAAGATGTAGAATTTGAAGTTAACGACACCTTTGTTACCATGGACGTGTGCAATTTGTACACAGTCATACCCCAGGATAGAGGTCTGGACTGGTTAGAGGAACAGTTGTACTACACCAACCTGTACGATCAGAACAAGATTAATGTTTTAGTGAAATTAATGGGCATTGTATTAAAAAATAATTTCATATTTTTTGACGGGGCCTATTATAAACAGGTTAGTGGTGTAGCCATGGGGGCAGCCTGTGCCCCGGGCTTCGCAAACTTTGTGTTAACTTATTGGGAAGTAAACTATGTGTTTAATTCAGAATATTTTAAATATATTAAATTTTACGGTCGGTTTTTAGATGATTTATTTATTATTTGGAAAGGGGAGAAAGCGATTTTAAATTGTTTTTTAGAGTACATTAACAATAGCGTATCCTTTTTAAAATTTACACATGTTACTAGTCAAGAAAGCATTAGTTATTTAGATATCAAGCTAACCTATGATAAGGTTGGTAAAAAGTTAGTGTCAAACATACATAGGAAGTCCACCTTCTCAAATTCGTACCTACATTTTGATAGCTGGCACCCTCACCACCAAAAAAAAGCAGTGGTTAAAGGACAGATGGTGAGGGCAGCAAGAATGGTCAGTGAGGACGTGGACTTTGATCGGGAAATTACATTTATTAGTCTTTTATTTTTTAATAGGGGTTATCCATCTGAATTTTGTAGAGATATAGCCAAAGAAGTGAAATACAAAAGGAAAAAGGGTATATATAAACCCATATTACTTAGTAATGATTTGATTTTGAGAGAAAGCCATCCAAGTCAAGCTGTAGATGTGGGTAAATTCATTTGCAATAATATTCCTTTGTATATTACCACATTTAATGGCATTTCTTCATATATAAAGGACATTATTAACAAAAATTGGAAACTTATAAGTACGGATAAATCTTTGGGAGAAATGTTTGCAGGGAATATAAAATATGTGTTTAGGAAGGATACTTCTTTTAAGGATATATTTGAGGGTGTGAATAGTAACACCCACAGTGACTCTTTTAAACGGGCGGGCAATTATAAATGTGGTAGATGCTCAACCTGTAAGTATATGATTAACATTGACACTGTTGTGACTGTTAATAAATACAACATTAGGATTAGTCATTATATAAATTGTTATACTAAAAATGTTGTTTACATAGCTGTGTGTCAACAGTGTGAGGGATTCTATGTAGGCAAAACTAGTAGACACCTTAGGGACAGGGTAAAAGAACATTTATTGAGTATTAAGAATAATAAACTAACGAATGCCCTTGCTAGACATATTAATCAATTTCAAAATCATTCTTTTAAGTTCTTTGGGGTTACCCACCAACAGTTAGACTTACAAGGGAAATTAACTAAACACAATTTAGATTTGTTAGAATTGAAGTTGCAGTTATTACTTAACGCTAATCAACACCCCGGTCTAAATGAATATACTAGTATAAAGCCTATTTTATGGTTGAACAGCATTAAGGGGTCTTAGTGGGTGTGTATCCATTTGTACATGGATTATTATAACATACACGTTTTTGTTTTCTAGTGTTCCCCGTTATCAGTTTGACATTACATTACATATCAAGCAACGGATATATCATACATACATTATATAACAATTTATACATATTTATATATATACATATATATATTTATTTATATTTACATATTTTTATATATATATTTTATACTTGTGTATTTATAAGTAGACATTTTTATACATATTTATATTAGATTGGTTCATATACTTATTTATTAAATTAATTTTATTATATTGTCGGGCCATTTTTATAGTTCAGTTTATAGTTCATTTTATAATACATTATTATCAATTTTATTATCATTATTAATATTTATTTACACACATATATAACTTCTTCCCATTTTTCCTTTTAAGATATCCCATCATTTAATTTCATTTGTTCATTGTTCATGACATTTGTATAATGCACTAATTTTATACAACACAGTTTCACAGTTAGTATGATGTACATGGTAATTTTTAACCTTGTACTACATTATTTAGCTATAACTTCACATGGCACTGCAGTTTTATATGTACTGGTCGATAGTTGGTCATATTACAAATACACAATTTAATTAGGATTAATGTATCACAACAGACACAGGTTGCATGTTTATCTATATATATATATGTTTACATGTATTTGCATTGTATTATTATACACATATATATATATATTTGTTATAGAAGGGGTCATATATATTTATTTATATATTTATATGTATATTTGTTTATTTATTTATTTACTCAGTTTGTTCATTTAATCAATTTAACTGTATGTGATTTGGTCTAAGCACAGGGCATATGTCTTTGTACTTTGGCTTTTAGTTGATGAATGAAATATTTAATTAACTGCTGTTTAGGATTCACATGAATTTCATTGGTTAATAGGCTCAATTAGTTCCTTGTGCACTTATACATAATGAGTTAGAATGTAGTAAGATGTGTTCTGATGAAGTTCGTTTAACGGACGAAACCTAGGTCGACGTTTTATCCTGTTTGTGTTATTTAATAAAGCTTTTGGAACGTTTATGGGCCTTGGATTTTTTTGGTGAGCTGCAGTTTCGTTGTACTCCACAGTGGCTCCGCTTTGATTGGGACACCTTTTTCAGTGGTAATTTCATTAGTTTTAGGAGCTCTCATGCACGCCCCTGCCAGCTATTGCCGAATCACTCGGCAGACATATTGCCTGTCTGAAGTCTTACACTACTCTTAAACTCCGTGCAAGCCTTCGTGAATCCGGCCCAGTATGTTTCCATGTGTCATACATCATGCATTAAATGATCTTGTCTATAGTCTGACTTAAACACAGTCTCAGCCTTTTAACCCCAGTACCTACTAACAAGCCTGATTGCAGCCAGATGGGCTTTGTGATTAGTGTTGAACTTGTTACGCTTTACATCTTTGATCTTATTTGGGCTGAAATGCATTATCACTGTATTCATTTCTTCTGAAAATGCTTAACTCTTTGTTTAACAAATTCATTCATTGAAGATTGCTGGTGTGGTTGTGTGCATGGCTGCGAGATCTTCCTAAAACAAATTATTGCTGGTGGGCAATAGACCACTGTCCAGGTAGTAATTTCATATGTTTATACATGTAACACCTATCTTACCTACATGCTAATCACACAAACATACCAAACAAACATGCTGCATACTTTAAACGAACACACTGCATACCTTGCAGACCCAATCAATCCACATTGCCAGCATTCAACATTTCCTTCAGATGTACTCACCTAGCAACAAAGTGACTGTTTGTTGCAGCTCATTTACTCTGTGGCTTCTAAAAAGGATTGTTGCACAGCATAACACTGCTACTGTGTTTACTTATGCTGATAGGTTACCAGGCTATATTCCGTCTGTACACAGGATGAGTGCTGGCATGTGTTTTCTATAGAACATCAATTTTACATAACCATGCTATTTTATCTCTTGGGCAAGTGCAAATGAATTTTAATGCAGTTCTGCTACCTGCAGCAACTGTTGTTGCCGATACTTACAATATATATTGGATGCCATTACCCTGACCTCCTCTTCCTGCTAACTATAAAGTTACAATGATGACTGCTCTGTCACTATAGTGGTGCCTGCACCGGTGCAGGGCAGGCCAGTGGCATCAGATACCTCCCTGGCAAGAGTGTGTCAGTTATCCACTTTATGTTCAGAATTGGATGGAGTAGTGGTGCAGTGGTAGCATTGTCGCCTCACAGCAAAAGAGTCCCTGGTTCAATTCTCAGCTGGGGTGCCGTCTGTGTGGAGTCTGCATGTCCTCCATGCATTTGTGTGGGTTTTCTCTGGGTGCTCCAGTTTCCTCCCATGTTACAAAGATATGTGTCTGGAGCATTTCTCCCTGGGCATCTGCTGAAAATTGGCTTGTTCCAAGTTAGACTTTCCCGGTTAACAAATGTAAATAAATTGTCATACAAGTCCCCCACAGTGGTCCCAATGTAGCAGTTGAAGGAAGACAATGTTTCCCTTGCTGCACCACTGGGAAGCCCTGGGAACCCAATGCCCTTTGCAGCTATGGCCAGTCACACGGTCTTATTTCAGAGGACTATGGCAGACCTCTCCCTGTCATATCCAGTAACTTTTGCTGCATGTGCTGTGCAACATACCACATCTCTTAGAAGTATGGCTTGTTGCAGTATTTACATATTGCAACACAGAATAGATTCATGTGACAGGGTGGTGTTAAAGGTGGTACAAAATATGTGCAGTAGGAGCATATTATCTGAGTATGAGAGCAGTTGTACTCCTTAGTGCCTCTGTTGGTTACAAAAGTAATAGATGTTTCAGCAGATCCCTGTCAGGGTCACTGTCCCACCCACACATGGTCAGTGTGTTTGCCCGTATTCATGCAAGTGTATGAGACAAAGAACATCTTAGCATGACTTGGCTCACATGCCCAGTTTATGGAAAAGCTACCTAACATATTCATAACTAACTACTAATTATGCTCAGAATTGGATGGAGCAGTGGTGCAGTGGTAGCATTGTTGACTCACAGCAAGAGAGTTCCTGGTTCAGTTCTCAGCTGGGATGCAGTGTCCTGCACTAAAAAATGTATTACTGCCCTACTGTCCATCCAGGGACCTCCGTTCTAGTAACAAATTCTTACTACTCACAAATAAGTCAAATAATGTTGCAGGAGACTCTCTCTACTCCAAATATGTTGTTAAACTCTGGAATAGTATCCAACAGACTCAATAGTTTTAAACCACTGCATAAACAACATATTAAATAATCCTGGTCCTGCACATGCACATCACAAAAGACTTTGTATCACCATACGATATCTCCAAATACTCTCAACAAAATGACAAAACAATTTTTATACTTAACTGCTGCCTGTACAATCCACTAAGTTACATGTAGGCTTTCTCTTTAGTAACTTCCACCGCTGTAAAATCTTAGTCTGTGTAAATGTAACTACTGTATGCATATAAATGTAACTGTTCTGCGTTTAACTGGAACTTAGTAGAATGCAATGTAAGCAAATTTGTTTATTTTATTTTATTTATTTATTTAACATTTGTTTACCAAGAAAGTCCGACTGGGTCAGGAACCCATTTTCAGCGTATGGCCGGTGAGAAAAACACCAAATGATGCATGAAAGTTAAGAGAATTTACATGAACAAGATAAAAAACAAGTATTAAAGCACACATTACTAATAATTGAATATTAAATAAGTACAGAGAGGTAAATGCAATAATAAAAAATAAGTACAGACAGTTTGATACAATAATAAAACATGTACTAAATTAAAGTAAAGTGGTAGATTGCAAACTTTTTTTTTAATATACATCAGGTAGGAGTAAGGTAAAAAATGAGGATCAGAACATTAGATGCACGTAGATGCTTAGAAGGATGGGAAAGATAAGGGTGTAGAAATATGGAAAACCTGTTAGTTCAATATGCTAGCGGTTAATAGATGAGATTCCTGTTTAGGGAGAGAAAGGAAAGTCCCTAGAGAGTGAATGAAGTCTGCCTGTTAGGGAAAGAGCAGGGGCAGCTCTGATGACATAGAAAATGTTTTTTTAGGGTGTGTTTGAAGTTGTTAAAGCTCTCAGTGGTAGCAATGTCTGTTGGCAGAGAGTTCCAGAGCTTGGCAGTGGCATGAGTGTATAGGTGCTGTCCAGCTCTTTTGTTTGGAATGTAGATTGTTAGGAATTTTTTGTTTTCAGAGCAGAGGACTCTTGTAGGTATGTAGGGTTTTAGGACAGATTTGATGAAGAAACAAATGGACCTTTTCTCCCTGGACCTCCGCCAAAATTGGGCATTACTCAGTCGCTCTTTCCTGGTAAACAAAGACAAATAAATAAATAAATATTCAGTAACACTCATCAGGTGGTACTCAGTCAGCATAACTTCCTAATTCACACAATACAAATACCAATGGCTGCCATGAGCCTCATCTTGCTACAGGACATTATAGTGTGGCTACCTCCAAGACTGCTGTCACAGGTGCAGAAACTTTCTAAACTAGTGGCTATACTTTGTTATAAGTTTAAACTTTAAGTGTTTTACTAATGTGCTGCCTGCACCTAAACTGTTAATGTAGAGCTGCATACACAGTTGATTACTGAAGTGTTTACTAATGTTTGTAAGTTTCACTGCATTCATGTGGGTAATATAATATGTGTCAAGCAAAAGGGACTTCCTTTGAGGCAAATGGACAAGTATTTCAGGAATTAAAGTTCCACAGTGTAAACTCAGCAAATGTGTTGTATTGGCTGTGTTAAACATGACACCAATGCAATTAGACAGGTGATATTTGTGCATGCTGTTGTCACGTGAAACCATAGATTTACAGGTTAGTACTAGGCTAACAGCCCTTGCAAGCTACTTTAAGCCTAGCCAATTACCCCTTGTGAGACTCAAGCTATGCACCTTGAGTTTGTAAGGCAAACACCTTAACCATTAGGCCACCCTCCCAACCTTGTACAAGTTTATGTTAAATGCTCACTAAGACTGTACTTCTTACTATATATATGCTATACTGGCAGTGTAAAAGTAGGCTTTTTTGTTCTTTTTTGGGGAGGGGGATGTAGAACACTTTCTTTCACATATGACTGCTAGACACACCAGCATTATGGAGCACAAGTGTACAACAACTGGGTGGGGAAGGTGTCATGCATGTAGTTTGCCTGCTTAATGCTAACTGCATTACAGATTGTTATATATTCCATCCACAAAAATGATGATGTGCCTCTACTGTCACTGAATGCAATCTGCCCTTAAATGGGCTATGTCCATTTCTGCAACAATAGTCCCTGTCTGTATAGTTATTCATAATACCCATCTGTGCATGCAAAACTATGCTATCAAAAGCATGCCATCTGGAAGGCCAGCTATTGCTAGTCAGCATATGGATGGTGCATTTCTGCTGCTGGTCATTGCCTGATGATATAATCAATTGAAATTTTGAAATTCCAGTTATGTATTGTCACCTTTTTTCTTTGGCTGTCTCATTGTACTACATGTATATGGACAGTGTCATGCACACACACACATGCACACACGCACACATGCCCACACACACACACACACACACACACACACACACACACACACACATATATATATATATATATATATATATATATATATCTATCTATATATATATATATATATATATATATATATATATATATATATATATATATATATATATATATCTACATACATACATATAGGGGCACCTACCTACAGCACCCAGGACACTATAAAGTACAAGATTGTGTATATGAAATGCATTGGCGTGCTTATCCTCACATATGTTTTTCTCTCCTTGTACATCAGGATGCCTTCAAAACACAAGCAATGCAGATACAATTTTCCCATGCAGAAAATAAGCTCTTGCCTAATGCCCTCTCTTACCATGGTCAGAGAATGACTGTCCATGAAAAATCTGACTGGCCCAATCATGACAACGCCTAGTGGGATGTAACAACATAAATGCTATTGATGGCCAAGGCAGAAACTATGAACATGTCAGACTCTGGGTTATCACCAGAAGTGCTACCAAGGAGTGTGCCAATCACATGGCACATAAACTAAGGCAATAAGAGGCAGTCCACTGCCTGAACAACTGTTAGAAGAGGCAGAGGAGTTCTTTGCCTTACTGCATGAGATGTCTTAGTCCACAAGAGGCCATGATGGAGAGCTAGACATTAAAGGAGAACTAGAGTAGGCTGTGAGAATCTCTGCCTTATCTATTAGATAACTGTATGCCAGGTAAATGAGCACTATACTACAGATTACATATACTATCAATTCACTGCATAGGAAAATAAGTGCTTCAGACTACCAGGCCATCAGTACATGGCAAAGCTAATAGTCTTTACTATCACTTTTCTCTGTATTTAACATTCATTCACTGGTATTAAAGTGATGATGTCAGGCCTTTTTTATCATGGTATTTCCTTTTGATTGTTAACAGGTGATATTCTGTTAAGTTCTTTCACCATGGATATAAAACTTCCTAATGTCAGAAATTACTCAAACTCTAACAAAGACTGTAGTTGGAATTTGGCATTATCTGGGGTCATAGTATCAGTGTTGGATACAGGCCATGTGGAGTCCAAATCCTCATCCCAGTCAGTGGACATAGGCTCTGTGCCTGTGTAATCTACCCGAAAACACAGGAGGCCACTGAATGACTCATACTTGTACAAGCATCAACCCAGGAAGGGATGTACCCCACATGGTTCAATTCACCTTGGATGCTGCTTAGTCATAGTGCCAGTGGATATTGACACCATGAGCACTAGCACCTAGCTGAACTAACTATCTTTACTGATGTTTGGTATATAGGACAAACCAAGCGTATGGTTAGGACTTGGGTTCTAGAGCATTTAAAAGACATGAGGAACCATAATGAAGTCAGTCCTGTTGCCCAACATTTCCATGTTAAACATGGTGGTTCTCCTAATAGTTTAAAATTTTGTGTGCTTGGTAAGGCTTTTTTATCTGGGGGGGGGGACTATGTGAGCAAATTGCTTGAGTTAGAAACTAGAATGATCCTAAAGTTCAAGACTTTAAAGCCTTTTGGTTTGAATCAAGAATTGGGTATTTAAACAATACTTCATTATTTGATATTCCATATTTATATTTGTATCTTTGTAGTTTAGCAGTTTGATATTGATTAACTGGTGTATTTATTTATTTATCTATTCATTATATGTAATACTGATATGAATTTTGTCACTTTAAATGTTTAACACAATAATTAGTTAACTAATGACAGCTGTTTGTGATAGTTTGTGATAATTTGGAGTGTATATATATCTGTTTAAAATGTGAATACATTGTGATCCATGAAGGCGAAATGCCGAGGTACCAGATCACAGTTTTGAAATAAAGGAGAAATGCTGGTGATGTGATGGTGAATTTGTGTTTCTTTAACTATCTTTATGTCTACATCCAAGCAAATGTACAGGGTCATCATAGGACAGGTGAACAATACCTCAGGCCTTGCTCAAAGTGCTATATGTCTTACAGGGTGTGCATAATGACCTGATAGAATGCATGTCCCATATATGTGACATGATAGACATGTACCATAGGCAGCTTGCTTGACAAAGGTCTTTCTGTGCACACAGGCAGAGTGACAAACATACATATTACGGTCACTCCACCTCTGCTTTCAGTATAAACAGTTGAAAGGAAAGGGAGAGGGCCAGATTCAGAAACATGTAGTGCCCAAACTTCAACTTCCACCATCTAGTGTGTAGGCAAGTAGGGTAAGACATGACCATCCATAATGGAGTGGAGCTCCTGTTGTAGAGATCTACAGTATGGGCCATCTCTCACATTAACACAATACTCCTTCCTCTAAGCAAGACCAGGACAGTGCCAGTGAGGATCCCAGAAGAGGGTGGTTCCATGGACTGGGCCATGTACAAACTGTATAAATAACTCCTGTGGGTGCCCTGGACCTGTCTCTGAAAGTATTAACCACAGTGCTGCAACATGTGCTGATGCTGTTTCCCAACATAGAGACAGACAGACACACACACACACACACACACACACACACACACACACACACACACACACACACACACACACACACACACATACACATACACACACATCTACAATGCCCATATATTCACACTCAGCAACCTTTCACTGTCCAGTGCACCTTTGGTCCCACTGTCCTCCACCATATCTGACACATATAGCACCACATTAAGTTTATTTGTATTGCCCCCCACCCTACATATGCTCACAAACATTTTTCTATGGAAGACACTCAACACGATGTCCCTTCCCACCAATAAAAATTATAACTCTCCCCTACTCTCTATAGTGTGCTGTCTGGGTAGCCAAAATCTGCTGCACAGGATGGCCAGTCTATTCATGAATAAGCATAGCCAAAGTGTAGGTTTGCATTGATCACTTTTAAGGTACTGTATAATTCTTTATTTTGGCCCATAGTTATGGCATGGCCATGACCTCAGGCAGTGGCACAGCATACTGTGCCTACACTCATTTGACATCATAATATTCTGCTGCTGGTTCCTCCACAGGCAGTGAAATAAGAGCCTGTGGAGGTAGAGCTTCCTCCTTCTGAAGGTGTAGTTCCTGCTGCAGCTGTTTTCTCAAAATTATGTTACCTAATATACCCCATAATGAAAAATCTTACTATATGTGCCATGGTCATATTGCAAGATGCTACTGGATGAATCCAGGCAGCAAAATGGACTTTTATCAGGCTAAACACATGCTTGTGACAGGGCATACCTGTAACGTTTGCCAGAGGTTTGCTGATAGATATCAACCATGGCTGTAAGGCATATTTGGCATCACCAAAAAGATGTCCCCGGGGAAAATCATCTCACACAAACCACTGATACAAGTGACACATGACTTGTACGTAGGAATCCTGAGTAACTGCCTGAGTACCTTGAAGATATTGTAAAATATACCTGTAAAAGATACCTTAAACATTACAGCTGATGCAATCTTTTTGGATAGCATACCTTCTTCATTGCTTATCAGGTGAGCCATTTATTTTAATGTAGATGCAGTCAATGACCTCCACTACCTTGGGAACATGGGCTATCTCATAAAATGCCTGCATTATGTTGGCTGTCTTCTCTGGGGAAATGAATAAATGTATGCTCTTTCCCAACAGGTACAGCATGACATGGAGAAACTGGTAGGGTAATAGTATCTTTGAGGCAGATGCCGGAGATACTCCCTATCAAGTCCCCATCCATTACTGAAAAGTCCTTGTAGCTAGTCCTTTGAATGAAATGTTAACCAGAGGTGCCATCTGCCAGAGCTGCTCATAGCTTAGATGGATGTAAAAGATTCCATGGCATATACAAAAAGAGTACAGTTTGCTTTCAATGTGCATGCACTGTTTATAATGAAATAAATTAAAAGTCAACTGGCACAATGCCAAAAATTTCAATATTGACAGGCCAGTGCACTTGTTGAGAAACAGACTATATATGGGTGTATTGAAACTAAATTAAACACCCAAATCTCAGTGTTTACACAGTCAACAACAAAATGCCAATTGTATAAATACTGACACGCTACTAGGCATGCAATGATTGCCAGTCTTATTGAATGTAAAACTTAGCATAACAAAAAACATCCTGCCCCCCCACCCATGCCCCCTGCTAATTATATATATTTATAAGAAGAAACAAATTTTAAATAAAAATAGAAATACGTCTGTGAAAATATGGCATGAGAATTTCACAATTGGTATTGCCTATTTCTGGCTGAATATCACATTCTTATACTTTCTCACTTGTTCAGTGCTTAGGTTTAAGCACTTAAAAGTTGTGTTGAGAACCCGAGTTAGAAATAACCTGATTTTTTCCTTTATTTTTCATGAATATTCAGAATCACATACTGTGCAATCCTCATGCCTGGTGCACTTTGTTTTGCGTCAGGTAGCTGCTTCTCATTGTTTTTCTAATGACTTTGACACCCTTCCCATCCCCCTTTACACTAGTAGTACCACCTTATTCCATTCTTTCCTTACTTTTTCCACACACCCTCATTTTATTCTGCTTTATACTGCTACTTAAAATGTCTAGAAATCTCTAATCTGTCTCCCTCTTCTGGCACTTGTCTCTAATTTTCCATTAAAATCTGTTCACCCACATTTCTTTTTCCTGCCTCTCCCTTCATTCCCTATAATCTACATGTAGAATTCAAGAGTTTTTCCCTCTTTTCTATATAACTTCTTCCAGATTTCCAGGGTCTCTCTCCAAATATGCTTTCTCCATATATTCTCCCAGAAGATATAGGTCATGCCTGTGTCTTCTGACATACATCTCCAGCATTCTTTTTATTTATTTATTTATTGACATTTGATTATTGGGAAACTGCAACTGGGTATGTAAGCCTGGAGAGAAAAGCCCCAAAATATTACAAAAACTTTTTAAGCACAATGATTTTACAGTCTTCAAAATAATGTAAAACATCTACAGTTTAAAATAATTATACCAAATTAGATATAGTATGAAAACACATTGAGGAAGAACAGGTCAGCTTACATGACAATGATTTAATATTTAGAGAAATGTTTGCCAGTTTAAAGAAAAAATAAAGGTACATTAGTATAATACAAGCAGGCATTATAATACAAAGCGAGAGAGAGAGAGAGAGAAACAGGGTTATGGCATATTTAGAAAGAGTCCAGGGACAGAAACTTTTTTCCTACTCAGTCTTCTGTTTTTGGAAACTATTCACCTTTTATCTCTGTTGTTCTCTGTCTTCCTTTCCAAGATATTCTGTACTTTTAGTAGTTTGGTCTCTTTTGAGTCCAATAGCAGGTTTTTAGTATGTGCACTATAACCAAGAATATTATCCATGCCATACACCAGGCTAATTCTTTCCCACTTCCATTACTTTTACCCTCCATTGCTCCACCTAAACTTTTAATTGTTTTCCTGTTTCCTTATAGCTACACCTTTTCCCCTTTACATCTCCAACTGCAATTTCTCATTGCTACTTATTGACAGCACTCTTGCCACACATCAGGCAAATTTCTTACCCACCTCCATTACTATTCCCACCTTCTCCACCTACATTACTACTCCCACCTTCTTGTTCACTTCAACATACTATATTTCCTAATGTTTTTAGCTACCCCTGTCCCCTCTTCATCTCCAACTAAAGTTCGCAATTCCGCTTAACTTTGCTTAAGCTTCTTCAACTCCTTAACACTCAGTTCTTGCTACTCTACATACATCTCCCACTATTCATACATCTTTTCATATGTACTTTACTCCTAATTGTAATTGTCTGAACAATCTGTCTCAGAGCTGATTTTTATATTTTCTTTGTATATATTTTTATTGTCTGTTACTTTAATTTGTTATCAATATATAAATTACTAAGGTTTTTTGTTTGTTTGTATTGTACCATGTCTGGAGCTTTTCTCCCCAGGTCTCCACTGAAAATGGGTTCCTGGCCCAGTCGGACACTACCCGGTTGACAAATGTAATAAATAAATAAATAAATACATAATCATTCTTATCACATCAGTTATACCTAGTTCTGTGCATGACTTTTGTCCTCCCTTCCAATACTCCCTCATATTCACATTATTTTTTTGTTGTATTATTTAAGGTATATTCTATGGATCCCTATCAGTTGATCAAGTTTTCAGAAACTCAGACTCTATATGGTGGAGACCATATGACTGAGGTTTTGAAAACTCAAAGCTTTTAAATGGAGAACGTGGTACAGTGAGGAACAGGAAATTTACCCTTTTCCTCACTGTAGTGCGATTTCGGAGTTTACCCTTTTCCTCACTGTAGTGCGATTTCGGAGTTGGTATATATAATTTGCAGGGGGTGTGGTGGGAGCAGGGTGGCTTGTTCCCCCCTGCAAAAATGTAAAAAAGGTAGACTTTTTTTTTTTTTTAATATATATTTGAGATTTTTCAGAAACTCAAACTTATGGTCTCTTTGATATTTTTTGAGTTTCTGAAAAATTGATAATCTGACATAGACCCTATTCTGCACATACTTTGAGAGAAACTAAATAAGGAAAAGCCAATTATGCTGATTATGCTGAAAGATCCATTCAAATTTTTGATCAGTCCGCAGTGGAATTCTCTTAACCCAACTCCTTTATCTAAAAGATTAAAATAAAAGAATGGAACCATCTGATTGCTCCTTAATATTGTCCAGCTTATTGAGTTTCCTTATGAACACTTTCATCCAATAGACTTCATCAGTGAATGAGATTAATTTTTACTTATTATGATTAAATGCTTCTGAAAAGGGGGTGTGGTGACCATCTGTTGTCATTGGCAGTTAGTTTGACTGACTGTATAGAATGATTGGTCCTGATTCATTCTCAACCTGATTGGTGGCTAAGAATATTCTTCAAATTGCATAGGTGGCCTAGTTGCACCAGGTGGTATTCTCTGCAAACTCTATTAAAAAAAAGTCCACTAGGTTACCAAAACGTAACAATAACCAAAACCAAGGCAACCTAGGAAGGCGAAGCAATAAAGCTCTTGGACAGCACACTCAGTAACACACGAGTTTTATTAAGAGAAAGCACAGATAGGTTAATTAATATGGAACAGACGTATAAAGATGGACTTTGATTTCACCAGCTCACATCTGAGGAAGTTTTTAAATGAAAACGTAATGCTGACAATGTAGGATTTTGCTGTGTTTTCTCTTAATAAAACTCATGTGTTACTGAGTGCGCTGTCCAAGAGCTTTATTGCTTCACCTTCTTAGGTTACCTTGGTTTTGGTTATTCTCTGCAAACTCTCTTAACATGGAGCATCTATGGCAATAATATTCTTATTCTAATTCTTTTTTTTCTTTTTTTTTTCAGAAAAGACAGAGATAGAATAAGATAAATCAATAAATAACCATCTCTGAATAGGGTTAAATAGCATTGTAACATGATATCCTCTTCCATGAGATAAGGCTCAAGTGTTTTTTTCCCCCTTGTACATTGACCATTCACTTCTGATGTGGGGGCCAGTGTTCTTTGTGAAGTTCAATTAATCACAATGAATTGTGGGAGAGAAAATAACACTTAACAAAAGAAAAACAGCACTTCAGTCACCACTTTGATGTCTGTGTGTTTCTTTAAACGGTTTAGTCTGTAATCTTCTACTTCCATCCAGTTTCCCTCTTCTTCTGAGGTCACTACCACCCTGGCCATTTTTATTGTGTACTTCCTCTCTTTTGTTTATCCTTTCATATTCCTACTTTGTCGCTAATCGATTACCCCACCACCACCTACTTGAAGTTGTCACTAAATGACAGACAATAGGGTTTCAGACAGATTTTATCCTTCAAAAAATGCACAGTAGCACAAAACGTATTCTAGCAAATTTGTTTGTTTAATACAACAACCAATATTTTAACTGTTCCTGATGTGATCCCCCCACCCACACACAACTTGGAAGTCACTAAAATGACAGACATTTCAGTTTCAGATTTTTTATCCTTGCATAGTAGTGCAAAACATTATTCTAGCAATTTTTTTATGTTTATAAATAACAGCAGTATTTTAAATGTTGTCCCTGATCTGATGCCCCCCACCACCACCACCATCTTCAAGTTGTCAAATAATGGCACAGCCATTTAAGTTTCATACTTTATCCTTCAAAAATTGTATAGTTGTGCAAAACATATTATTCTAGCAACTTTTTTATGCTTATAACACCGAGTCATATTTTACACTTTGTCACTTATGTGATCTTCCTGTAGCTTGTACTCCCTAAATAATGACATCCTATGAAGCGGTGCTGTTCAGCTTTACAGTAAAGTGGTATGCATCACTTTCTGAGCAGCCTAGTTTCTGGCAATAAGGATTACAATGGACCTTCTCCTTAAGCGGGCTTGTGCTCTCCAGAAAAGATTGCTCCAGGGCCATGTCGATGGTAAGCAAAACAAGTGTGATAGGGAATCATGATAATGGTGTACACATATGTAGTCACATGTCCAGAAGTAATGTGACCAGTGTTTACAGAAAGAAAATTTCAGAACAGACATTTTGAGTAAAGCTGCAGAATACCCAGCATGTAATTACAACTGAAATGTCCCTGCATTAAAAGTTATTCCACAAGATTTCTGAAAGATGACTTTCACCATTACAGTATAGAGAGCATCTGTTTGATACTATTTAACCTTGTATTTCCTTTAAACTACTTTTCAAATATTTTCAGGTAACTTTGCATTATTTGTATGTCTAATTATAACAAGAACAGTTGTTGTTTAGGATACAATCACCACAGCCATTGTTAACTAGATGAAAACCTTAGCAGAACAGCGTTATTCCTATTCTGCAGTGAATGACATACACATTGACACCACCTCTCAAGAATGGCACCCATTAGGAGCAGACAGCACAGTTCATGCAAAAATTCCAGGCTTATAACTTTGCAAAAAACATGGCATAGTGCCAGTTAAGATTATATTTCGTTATTACATAAGATGATCCAGTAGTTGTGATATATATATATATATATATATATATATATATATATATATATATATATAGTTATCTATCTATCTATGGGTCTACTTCTAAATTTCAAACTTTCAAAATGTCACTTTTCTTATGGTAGAGACCATAAGATTGAAGTTTTGAAACTTCGAAATTTAATAAAAAAGCAATCTTTTTTTATTTTTATTTATTTATTTTTTTTACATTTTTGCAAGTAGGCAAACCTCCCTGCACCCCCCACCGCCCTGGTAATTAAATATAGCAACTCCGGGGTCACACTACAGAACAAAATAGTAAATATACTGTTCCATGCTGTACAGCTATCTCCATTTAAACAGTTCAAAGTTTCAAATCTTTGATCTTATGGTCTCGACCATAAGAAAGTTGACGTTTTGAAAGTTCATAATTTAGAAGTAGGTCCATGTACATATATAAACACACACACACTCACACACACACACACACACACACACACACACACACACACACACACACACACACACACACACACACACACACACAAAGACAATCCAGATTCATTCTCAGCATCTGCAAAGTCTTAGTTGCAATCCAGCCACCCATCCACAACCCCCTTTTCCCATTTTTTCACATGGGGTCATGGTGTCACTTAAACAGTTTTACCAACCAAAGTTAGGGGTTTAATTTTTTTTTTTTACTGCCTTTATTTTGCTTGCTTTCTGCCCTTGTTATATATACATTAGGTATTATAATTCTACTATAACCTATAGCTGGGTGTAGGGTGGCCACGGCGGTGCAGTGGTTAGCATTGTTGCCTCACAGCAAGAGGTTTTCCGGTTCAATCCTTGGCTGGGGTGCCTTCTGTTCAGAGTCTGCATGTCCTCCCTGTGGTTGTGTGGGTTTCCTCCAGGTGCTCCAGTTTCCTCCCATATCCCAAAGACATGCTGCAGGTGCATTGGGCACTCTAAATTGGCCCTAGGTGTGAGTGTGTGTGCGTGCCTTCTGTGGAAAGTTGGGTGCCAGGCTGGCACCTCAACACTGTAAAACTCCACTGCCATCATGAGCGGACAGGTGATCCACTGTGGTGACCCCTAACCAGGAAAAGCCGGAAGAAGAAGATAACCTATAGCTGGGTGTAAGTAAAAGATGCAGTACCCACAACCAGCCATTGTGTTACTCTTTGTTGATATTGCGCAATTGTCATTTTTAATTTCCTCTGTTCTTTGATTTGTGTTTTTCTATGTTATTGGAGAGAAAAGTTCATTTTTCTTTATTTATATCATGTGCAAGGACTTGGAATCTATTTTTGAATGCTGTCTATTTTATATGATCTAAAATATATATAATTACATGTTCTAACTGCTTTACATTCTGTCTTTTGATAATAAACTGTTGTTATTGTTTTTCACAAACTGAAGTCCATTAATTTGACAGATAATGCTTTTGGGTTGTGATATTGGTTTCCTTACTGATCTGGAATATGTGAATTATGTTAATGTATTATGTTCATATAGTGGTAATAACTCTGTGCTGCATTAATAGTAATAAGTTAATAAAATCCTTAGTATTACTTCTGTTTTGGACAGCACTTTTGGTTTATTATTTTAGATTTATTGCTTAATATTTCTTTAAGCACTGCACTCTCCTTTTATTTTCAAAGTGATTAGTGCATATTTCTGTCTCGGTGAGTGTTAATTCATTTACTTGAAGGGTGAAATGGTGCAGTTATCAAGTATGTGTGTCTTGGAATCTATAGATGGGAAGATTTTCCTGTATCAAGGAGGATTTGCAGCTAATATGTTGTGCTTCACTTTTTACTGATTAGAAGGTACTAACCTAATAATTTCCTATGGATCGCTCTGGATGTACAGTTGACTGCTTTATCTAATCAACGTGCAAATTACTGACTATTAATGAAATGTTATTATATAAAAAAATTAACTAAACTATATTAACTTGACTAAAAACAAAACAATTTCTAACCACATAAAACGTTTTATTAAAGAAACTTAAACACTGTCATCTTTTACTATGGGCTTTGTCATCAAAAATATTCAACATGGAACAGGCCATATTTACATGAAACGCAGTGTCATAAAAATGACATAATCAATTAAGCAATAAAATCACATGATGAAACATGAAAAAAATTACAAAAAATATCATAAAATATTAATACTATATATTTAAATAACATCATTCAGTCCAGGTGTTTTACTTGTTTATTTCTAGAATAAGAAACCTTATTTATAGAAGGGAACCATATTCAGTTTATATGTCTATCTATCTATATAATACATGCACACATACACACTTTACTTTCTTACTTCAGTATCAGGTTTAATTTTTTTTAAGTGAGTGATATATAACGTAAGGGTGCCAACCTACAGAGTCATCTGTGTGGAACTGTCTGAGAGAGACAGAGACAGAGTGTGTGTGTGTGTGTGTGTGTGTGTGTGTGTGTGTGTGTGTGTGTGTGTGTGTGTGTGTGTGTGTGTGTGTGTGTGTGAGAGAGAGAGAGACAGAGTTTGCAGTAGTGATTGAGTGAGTGAGTGTGAGTGTGTGCATGGGCTGCTAGACTTCTAAACTCCCCTAGACTAACAAAGTAAATTTTAAAATACTGGTGGATTAAACTAGACACTTGGGACATGCATTAAATATTACCTTAAGTCACTGATTAAAGCTCTGAATCCTGTACCTTTGACACAAAAAGCAGAATGTTAACAAGCAAAGCTTTAGTCTTTCGCACTAACACTAAGCACCAGAGACGCATTAAATATTTCCTTAAGTCACTTAATAGAAGAACGAACTTTGAACTAGAGAACAAAGTCTTGAACCCTGTACACATAGCACAGAAAACAGCTCATTAACCAAGCAGAGCTTTAGTCATGTTCACTATCTGAGGACCTAACATAGGTCTTACATTCTGATGGCGTTCCTAAACAATAAGCAGTATGCAGTATGAAAATCTAATTCAGTAAGGCACAAGCAACAGAGCAGCTATGCAAGGTAAAACAGGAACAGTCTATAAAATCAGCTACAACACTTGTGAAGGATGGGGGTCTCCATGGTGGAGGGCTGCCATACTTCCAGGCAAAGGCAGATGACATCAGGGAATAATTGTATATATTATTATGACCCACTTAAAGTTAATGGCGCAATAGGTCTAGCATCATGATACAGTATCCAAATAACAGGAAGAGAGTGAAACTGCATTCTGTCAGTAATGTCAGAGATTAGTCTGTGATCTAAAAGGGGCAGCAAAAAAAAAGAAAAAATAAACAAAAAGGGCACTTCAAGGACATTCTTTAAGCTAAGAGACAGGTGGGATACATGGTGTGTACGTGCACACATATTAGTATGAGAATGTATGAGGGGGGCCAACATGATGCATGGGCTGTTAGAGGTTAATTATTACAGGAAAGCACTGATTACCATGATAGGTAGGTAAGCATGATTCAGAGACATCCAAATTAGGTAATAAGGAGGCCTTTCCTCATTGTGGCTAACATGTCTCATTCACATTTTCCACAATCCCAGAAACAGACCCTTTTGGCCACAGGTCTTAGTGCCTGCAGAATCCCAGAGACAGTTTCTTATTGTTCTCCAAATAATAATTTACAAGGTTAAGGAAGTAATAATCCTTTGTTTGCTAATCTTTATAATCCTTCAAGTGGTTGCTTATCTAAAGTTTACATAATAGATTAAGCATACTATCTGGAGTAGAAAGGTCAAGCTAAGTACATATATCTATACAGCTGTCCATCTAGCTAATCTAATTTGTTTCTCTTTATATAAATATAGATATATCGGGAGAGAGAGTATGAGAGAAGCTCACACATACACACACACACACACACACACACACACACACACACACACACACACACACACACACACACACACACGCACACTTCAGCTACAATAAAGAGAAAGATGGAGAGATCTAAGAATGGAACACCATGAAAAGAAAACTGCAGTTGGTCAGGTAGATAGAACAGTGAGTTACTCAGAATCAGCATATGGGTTAGCTGTTTAGATTAGAAAGCTCTGAGGTAGCAGAGGATATGGGATCTGCAAGAAAATAGACTCATGGGGGGAGTGGGAGCTGTATAACAAAGTGAATTGAAAATTCAGATGAGGTAGGCTATAGTGGGACTGGAGAAGAAGGGCTAACAGGAAGCTAATAGATAGGATAGGAGGGGGGGATATGGAGTAGATGACAGGAGAAAACAGGAGAACATGTGTAGGACTTGTCAAAGAAGTACACATAAGTGGGGTGACAAAGATGAAGGTGAAGAAAAAAAAATAAGAGAGAGAAACAGCAGCAAAACAGAGGGCAAGAAGAATGCCAAGGTAGAAGAATTGGTGGAAAGTGTTGAATGGAAGGTAACATCAGCGAGTGGTTTGCAGGAACCAATGTCACCACAAGGAGAGTAGAAGGGTAGTGACAATTCTGTAGCAGTTAATTATGGCAGGTGAATCTTTGGTGCAGGCATACTTAGCATAAAAGGGAAATGCATACAAACATGGTAGAGGTGCATACTGGGCAGCTAGGAAAATACGTGTATACTTGGGGAGAGTTGAATGTTTTTTATTACGCTATACTTCGTTTAAAAGAACATCATTTCATGTACTTATGATCTGACCAAGAGTTACTCGACCCCTTTTATCTACAGAAAAAGTGAAAGTGACATATTAAACTAAAACTTTTCTGAAATAGAGTTCCAAACTTTTTCTCTTAGAAGCACAGTTGTGTAAGTAAACTTACCATAACAGCAGAGGTTTGAATGATCACAGCTACAATAGCCTTAGCTGTATGGGTTATATCCTGCCAAGGATATAACAACCAGCCAACTTCCAAAGCTTCAGGACACCTTCCACACAATGAAAGCATTAGCCATCTGGAGCTGAGTTGACTAAAATCACAGGCTTGAGTGCCTGGACCTTCAGAGCTTTTATGCCATCTGAGAGAGATACAGAAGATGAGCCCTGGGAAGACCAAACTAGGAATAAAAATATATATGTACATACACATTATGGCAACAAAAAACAAAAGGGGGTATGGAGGGAGGAAGTGGTTAGTGCAGCAGTGATCATTTAGAGGGTCTATATTAGCATATTGAATGCTGAAAATGCTGAATGCAATTTAATCGAACTGAAACATTCGAAATCTCAAAAGAGCGAACTGATGGAACATTGATTTCTTTGCCAGGGAAAGAAATTGGTGTTCCGTGCAAAAAAAAAGAATTTTCAATACTTTAAACACCGACAGAAGTGGGGGGCAGGGGATGTGCCCCCCACACCCCCTCCTACTTAAATATACCAACTCCGAGACTGCACCACAGTGGAGGAAATAGCAAACTCCGATGATGGACCACCAATTTCTTTCCCTGGGAAGAAATCGATGTTCCATCAGTTCGCTCTTCTGAGATTTTGAACATTTCAGTTCGATTAAATTAAATTCGGTGTTTTCAACATTTGAAATGCTGATAGGAACCTCATTCAGACATCTACCTGGTAATTATACAGCTGTTCTATGTTCATGACACTGATCACTGCTGCAAAAGCCTTAGTTAGGTGGGTAGATTACTATAGCTTAGTACATATGGAAGATAGAAGGGAAAGGCTCCAGGATGCATCTGGAGAATGGTGCTTGCAAGCCTTGATACAGACAGAGAGAAGGAATCAAGCTTGTAGTGCTTTTGAAAATGTATGTATAGAGGACCATGTTGCTGCTTGTAGAATACTTCTAGAATCCAACCATTTCCAAATAGCCATAGATGAAGCCAAAGCTTGTTAGAGCTGCTGCTTTAGTTTGTGTATTTTAATAGTTGGCTCGTCAGAGGTATATAGAGTGTGACTTGACCCTGTCTGGAATTGTTTTGTTGTGATGAGAATAATAAAAGATAATAGCCTGAGTCAACCATTTTGAAATAGTCCTTTTTGATATAGATTGTCCCTTCTTAATCTTCACAAGAAATGAACAACTGATCGCAGATCTGAAAGATTTTGTTTTGCCAAGATAGTACCTGAGTTGTCTGTGGACATCCATGTTATGGAGTTTCCTTTCTCCCTCATTTTTAGGTTCAGGAAAGAAAATTGGGATATGGATAATTTGGCTTAAAGTCAACTCGGATACCTCTTTAGGCAAAAAGATTCCGTGGAAAATGAGATTGGGTTTACTCACCATAAGAGCTCGCAACTCAGATACTCTCCTTTCAGAGGTCAGAGAAATCAGCAAAACAGTTTTCTGTGTTAAGAAGCTCAAGTCGGCCAGATGAACTGGTTCAAATGAAAAGAAATGTTAGCCACTACAAAATAAAGATCCCAGGTAAGGCTCATAGGTTTTCTTGAAGGTCATTCATGGAAATCCCTTTCAAAAACATTTTCACATGAGTATGCCTTGAAAGTGGAGTATCCATGGGCAGACATACAGAAATAGTTGATAAATACAACTTGATGCAGGAGTAAGAAATGACAAAGGACAGTAACTCGCATGAATATTTTAAAACCAAAGTGAGTGAGTACTGGTTATGTTGATGCCACCAACTAAAACACCTTTTCAATTTACCAACATATGCTTTTCTAGGGTTTCCCTTCAAAACATCTAATTTTCATAACATCGAAATTCAAAACACTGAGACCATAACATAGAAAACTCAAAACACTGAAAACTCATAACATCGAATTTCATAACAGTGAAAATATATAACATCGAGTAGTGTATCATCAAACATGAAAATGTTATAGTTTAATCTGTTAATCGTGTGGTATCACTATAAGACATTGTGGTTGTTATTTATATAGTTATTATTTATATAGTGTAGGAATTTATATTATTTATATAGTGTTTATTTTGCCACTCTGTACGTGTTTTTAGGCTGTATAGATAAGTGATTTAGACATTCCTGGGATTCAATAAAGGGATTTCTCCATGTCAGAATAGTGCAGCAGCTTCTGCATGGAATATGGCTGCTGAAAGATTCAGTAAACAAGGCTGGTGGCGTGCACAAGCCTGCTAGCACTATTCTGGCATGGACACCATTGAATAATGCTAATTACCTCATTTGCTGGTGAAAACCATGCAACTGGGGTAAATTAGCGATTCACTAAGCATGCAGGCATCCGTGCCAGAAAAGTGTCAGTTGCAGAAATGTATTCAGTTACTGACCGTGTACATTTTTGCAAAAATGAAAACAGGGGCATGACAGCTCAAAGTAAAGCATGTATTATGATCATTAGGCATGTCAAGGGCCAAAAATATGTCCATTGGCATGGAAAAGAGTTGCAAACTTATAAAAATCAAAGTTTTTTTTTTTTGTGGCCGATTTCGGCCATTTAAGCCTAGTGTAGTGGCGCGCAAACGAGATCATGCCTAAAATAAAAAAAAATATGAAAAGACAATTTTAAGTGAAATCTGCATTTTGCCATTATAGTGGGTAGCATGCAGAATCAAAACAATAAGAGGTAACACTGGTTGCTAAGGAGAAAGGCTCTGGTGTAGTGGTGTAACAAGGGACTAAGGCAGTGGGATATGCAAATAAGAAAATTTTACTGAATACCAAAATGGAAGACCATTGTCTGCATGCACCTAACCATGAAGGAGCTATAAGGCAATGGTGTAAGCAGGAGAAGCAGCTGACATGAAAAGGGTGTGTATCATGCTTCGTGTAAACACATTGGAGCTCCATGGCTTCCATTTGAGCTTAGCTAAGCACAGCTAAGCAAGGGGGTGTGTCAGAGGTTGTATTTACTTATTCCATGAAATGAGGAGCATGTTCGCATCCAGGGGAGGGCCATTTCTGCGCAAAAGTGGTTACTTTAGCTAAACAGGTTTGCGCAGCATGCACTGGCTCTTAAATAAAACAAACAAACAAAAAAAAAAATAAATAGAAGAACTGTTTACATTTGGACAGTGGGTTTGCATGGCATGCAGCGAGGCATAACAAGGGGCAGAAATGGGAAGGGAAATAAAATGGAAAACAGCAGAATAAAAGCATTCAAGTATAAATAATATAGCTGGCAGTGGAATAAATCCTAGTCAGACAATCATGTAAGCAGCATCTGGAGCACAACAGTATAGACTGTGCAAGCACCTTTCAGTCTGGTTATTCCCACAAACTCTGCACCACTGGTGCACACACTCAGGAGAATTTTAACCAACAACATGTTAGGGGCTGCTGTAACTTTGATACATCAGTATGTGCTAGAGGCTGAGGGCAGTAAGGAGGATAATATTAACAACCACCCCAGACTGAGGAGGAGGAGAAGAGTGTTCAGACCCAGTGTAACCTACCAGGGGATACATGATCTAGAGATAGTAGAGTGCTACAGGGTGGGCAGGGATATACGTCAGCAACTCATTGAGCTGTGCCAGCCTCACCTCCGACTCAGAGCCAACAGAAGGGAACCCATCCCAGTGGATACCAAGGTATGTGTAGCCTTACAAATACTAGCTACAGGTACTTTCCAAAGACCTACTGGGGACATCATGGGGGTCTCACAGGCATCTGCATCCAGGATATTCCACCACTTCCTGGATGCCATGGTACCACATGCCAGTGAGCACATTTACTTCCTCAGCACCCATGAGGAGACGACCAGCAATATGCACCTCTTCCATCATGTAGCAGAATACCCTGAGTTACTGGGTGCCATAGACTGCACGTACATCCACATCAAAGCACAATCTGGTAAGCAGGGTAGGGTCTACCTAAAATGCAAGGGCTTTCACTCCAACTGTCAGGTCATGTGCAATGCCCAGGGCATTATCATGAATATGTGTGCTGGCAGCCCCAGAAGCTATCATGACTCCCACATCTGGCATTCCTCAGAGCTGTATCAGGGATTTTCCAGGGGGGGCACCCCATATGACCATCTGATGGGGGATGGTGGCTATGCACTGGAGCAGTGGATGATGACACCCATCAGAAATGCACACACACCCACTCAAGAATGCCATAATGAGGCACATTGCACAAACCTGGATCATTACAGAGCATGTGTTTGGGATGCTCAAGTCATGGTTCCGCTGCCTTGACATATCTGGTGGAGCCTTGCAATACTCTCCAGCCACATGTGAACACATGTTCATACTATGTGCCATGCTACACAATATGATCCTGTGGAAACAGCTGCAGCAGGAACAGTATGGGAAAAGGCCACACAGCCCCCCACCATTGCCAAGGTCCCCACAGGCACAGAGGGACTCAGTTTAGGAACCCCCTGAGCCAGCTCCTGTAGGCAGACGGAGGCATGCCTGGTATGCCCTGACCTTGGCAAAGAGGCAATGCATAGCACACACACTGACACTGTAGGGACCCAGGGATTGACACATCTCTCTCTGACTTGCACACACAGTAAAATGGATGCCACACACATCACACTATCTGTAACTTACCATGTATAGGCAGTGTACTGCGTGCATCCCACATAGGTAACCCTCTAGCACCATCCTGACAACTGCTGCGGGCACAAGGTAAGTCAGTCTTCTTAACAATAAATGAATGGAATAGTATGTTCTGGTAGTATATCTATAGTATTGCTGCATGCATGCAAGGGAATGGGGTGGCCTACTGGGATAGCAGCAGTAAACAGACAGCTATGTGGGACACTATAAAATGTTTGCCCAATACTGACTTCCCCACAGTATGCAGTAGTACCCAAGGTGACAAATCCCACTGCAGTATCTGTGGGGGGCCAACTAACTGGGTGGTTATAGGTCACATGCATGGATGTCAATGTGTGGGTCACATACTCACCCCTCAGCCTCAGAAAGCCATAAAGAAATGTCTGGCAAAGGCAGACAAATGGAAACAATGAGAAAATATGGCCATACAGACCTACACAGTGGTATCATAGCAGGTCTTGCAGTTGTAGTAAGGTTCTGAAATGTGAGAGGTCTGAAACCTAAATGTCTGCCATTACAATCTAACCTGTAGTCTTTAGTGATATGCCTGTAGTCTCTAAGACAGGCACAGTACTATGCTAAATGGAACCAAAATGTGAAGGGAACATCAGCACAATCTCTGCAAATGTGGACTGCTGACAGTTGTGCCCCCCCCCCCCCCACACACACACACATACCCATGTTCCCATAGAATTGCAGTAACAGTAATGTTTGTAGGGTATAAGCAGCACAGCACACATTCCCAGGGCTGTCCCAATCAACTTGATAACATGTTGCATGTCCACAATATGCAGGGGTCAGTGAGCTATGTATATGTGTGGTCAATACTGTCAATATATGTCCTGCACTTACTTCTGGCTGTTGTGTATTAGTGGCCTAGGTACAGTACTGTGGTTGACAGGGTCCATGTGCCAATAAAAACTGTGCCAGCTATTCTGCATGTCAAATACATCTACAGTAGGAGTTGTACACACTGTCCAGACATCAATATCTGCAGGACAGCTGAACAGGTCAGGAAAGGGGGCCACACATATGGACAGTACACAACTCAGCGTAACCTACACAATGTCTAGCATGCCCCTAAACTGTACAGGCATTTTGCAGAATGTCCAGAGGTTTGCATCATATGTATGGTCTCTTTATCAGGAAATGTAGTTTCCTGGCAAATCATTGGCAAATCACAAAGGACTAAAGTCAGAAAATAATGACAGATTGTGGTTTCAGACTTCATACCCTTTAGGAAAGTGCATGCTAGTGCGAAACTTGTTATTGTATCACCTTACTAGGTTTGTAAGGCCAATAGTTAACAATGGTCCCTATATGTACTTTTTACTGTACTTGTGTTGAATTTATACTGTTAGCACTTTAAAAAGCTATTCTTTTGTTTAATTTAATTGTTAGGCTAACACACTCAAGTGCGCTAGCCGTTTTATAGCATTTACTGTTTGTTACTGTATCTTTTTCTCCTTTCTCTGTAAAAAAAGAAAAAAACAAAAAATATCCTTGTTTTCCCACTTTTCTGAACTAGAATAGTCCAGTCTTCAGATTTTGCTGATCTCTGGGCTTTGTCTTAGTTCCTGTGCTATCCATATCCTTATTTGGATAAGAGGAAGCTTCTTTGTTCACCAGTGGGAGTGGGGAGCACTGAGCAACCTATTTGTCCCTAGAGGATTGGTTCCAGCCCAGCAACTTGTAGTTTATTGGCCATTTTGGGTCAATTCCTGGCTCTTTTCAACCCCCTGCTATAAAGCCTGCTTTTGCTCGCTTTAGCGCGTTTTAGCGCGAATTAGCGCAAAGTTGCTCATAGAGCAGCATAGGGCAGAGCCGGTTAATCAAGTTTAAACTATTTCTGGCTCTGTAAAGTCTGCTCTTCAATTTTTCCCTTAGAACTGTTCTACTTGCAATCTAAACAGCCTATACTCTATCTGAAAAGCTCAGCACTTGCTCCTAAAGCATTTTCTATACAGGTAAAGCACTCTTAAACAAAAGAAAGTACTTCATTCACCTAAATTCCCTTGAGTACCCATTTTCCTATAGGTCCTTTCTGACTCAGTTACACAGCAATCTTTTTCACTATTTCTAGCATGTCGAAGGGTCAGTTGCTGGTGTCCTCTCCTGTTCAGCTGGTGAATCTGGGAATCTTGAGGCAATGTTACAATTGCCTCATGTACACAGACAACTCTCTCCTCCTCCCAACAAATACAAATATATGCGAGAGATGCAACTATATAGCCAAACTGGAGGCTGAGCTCTCTCAATTCAGTACTGGCAAGACCAGTCAGGAGGAGAAGGTAACCACGCACACCACAAACCCAGTCTCACATAGAACTATCACAACTGCAAACCAAACACATAAACACACAAAACATACTGGAGGCTGATTAAAATCTACCAAAACAACAGAGGCCTCCAAAGCAGACACCCAAGCAACCACCACCTCAAGACATAGCACATGCAACACATAGTTCACAAAGTCAGTGTGCTAAACAGTCACAGCCCTTAAGGCCAAACAACATGCCAGACACACTTGTAATAGGTGACTCCATAGTCAGACACACTGACGTCCCGCTCACCAGACTGAACAAGGAAAAGGTCACAGTAAGTTGCCTGTCGGGAGCTAGAATCCGCCACATAACACAAGCACTCAGGTCACTCCACAGCAAGTACAAATATGACTCAGTCATTGTACATGCCGGTGTGAACAACCTGAGATGTACCTCCCTGGACTATATGAAAAGAGACATAGAGGAGCTCTCTGATTATGTAGCCCAGGCCGGTATGACCCAGACCCAGAGCAGCATCTTACCCTCACCAAGAATGATGCCACAGTACAAAGACAAAATGATCAGTTTTACCAATTGGCTTAATTACTGGTGTCATTCTAAGGGGATCCAATGTCTGTTTGCTTGGGATGACATGCTTGACAAGCCATGCTGCTTCGCAAGGGATGGCTTGCACCTGTCACCCCTGGGCTTCCGGATGTTGGCCAAGGCTCTTGCCACCCCCATAGTGCCTTTTTTAGGCAAGGCTCAAATGACAAACCTACCTCCCTAGAAAACACAAGTGGAAAAAAACTAAGGGTAATGCTGCTCAATGCCAGAAGTCTAAACCTCAAGATGCACGCCCTCGAAGCACTCCTCAATATGGAGAACATCGATGTTTGTGCAGTGACTGAAACCTGGTTCAAGGCTCCTGAGAGCACCCCAGCACTATCAGGTTTTACCTCATATCATGCTTTCCGGCCCCAAAACTTGGACCGAACCACAAAAGGAGGGGGAGTATGCATATTCATCAAAGATACCCACACCTCCAGGTTAGTGGCAACGCACGAAGCATCGGAGACCATCCAGGTGCAACTAACCATAGGCAAAACTGCCTTACAGTTTGTAGCATGCTACAGACCACCCTCTCAAACTCAGGAACCCCCACAGCCTTCCTGAAGACACTGGAGAGTATGAATGTCTCTCCAAATACCATCATTTTGGGAGACTTCAACTACCCAAACATAGACTGGGAACATTACTCAAGCCCCAACACCCTAGCCCAAAGGTTCCTAGAATTCATAAACTCAAATGCAATGGAACAACTAGTCACCATTCCCACAAGAGGAGACAATATACTAGACCTGATCATCACAAACATGGGGACAAAATGCTCCACACCGGAAGTATATCCCTCTTTGGTAAGATCAGACCATAAATTAATCTCACTGGACATCCACATCCGCCCCCACCCCTGCACAAAGACCACAGTGAAGAACTTCTCAAAAGCCAACTTCACACTTCTTAAGACTGAAGTGGTATCCTTCAAGGCCCCTGGGCCAGTGGAAACCACAACCCACACTGCTGAATCCTTTGCAAATACCTTCTACGGGCACCTTCAAGAATGCATGGATCATGCAATCCCAAATAAAACCAAGACCCATTCCCCCAAAGGCAGGCACCTGGTCTGGTGGACCCCAGCCATAAACAAACTTTACAACAGGAGGAGGAAGCTACTACATGACAGAGCAAAATCCCCAAAAGGGAAGGCATCTCTGATCAGTACTAGCAAAAAACTATGATCACTCATAAAATCATCCAAGGCCAACTTTGAGAGAAAAATCGCAAAAGACACAAAAGACAATCACAAGACCTTCTTTAGCTATGTTAGAAACCTGGGTGGAAACTCCCAGATAAGCTCAGAGTTAGTCCAAAATGACACAAAATACACTGAACCCACTGACATTGCCAACATTCCCCCAAAAGGAGAAATAACTATCCCAGCAGAGTGTAGCCTCCCTAACATCTCAGATGCCCAGGTGAGAGCTGCCCTCTCTAAAGCTAAAAACACAGCATCAATGGGACTGGACGGTGTCCCGGGCTGTGTGCTACATGAACTCCAAGAGGAACTAAACCCACACATAAGGCTGCTGTTTAATCTTAGCCTTACTACAGGATACGTACCCAAAGAGTGGCGTACGGCAACAGTGTTCCCACTTCACAAAGGCGGTGCTTCTATGGACCCTGGAAATTACCGCCCCATAAGCTTGATGAGCCTGGTCTGCAAAGCTATGGAGAGGATCATTATGGAACTCATAAACAAAGACATTGGGGACCTACAGACATTGGATCCTACCCAATTTGGCTTTGTCAAGAGCAGATCCTGCCTTTTGAACTTGGTCGACTTTTTTGAAACAGTCACAAAGGCCATTGATGAGGGCAAGGCAGTTCACACAGCCTACCTTGACCTTGCAAAAGCCTTTGACACAATACCCCACTCGGGCATCATAGACAAACTCACCAGCTTAAATGTAAACCCATATGTCACAAGATGGGTTGCAAACTGGCTCAAAGACAGAACCCACAGGGTCAGAGATGCTGGAGCTATGTCAGACTCTAAGCCAGTCACAAGTGGTGTCCCACAGGGCTCAGTCCTGGGACCGCTCTTGTTCGGCATTTATTTTTCCGAGGTACAGGCAAACATAGGAGGATTGTGGCTGACAAAGTTCACAGATGACTGCAAACTGGGCGCCATAATTGATACTCCAGCGGACACAAACATCCTTCAGAGAGGCCTCATAGAAACAGATAATTGATGCCAGAGCCATGGCCTTAAGCTGAACGCCAAAAAATGTATAGTCATACCCTTTGGGAAAATCAAGGTACCCACAAATTACCACATAGGTGGTAATCCATTAAGTACGGAAGAGGTAATCAGGGACCTAGGGACCCAGGTTGACAGTAACCTCTCATTTGACACTCACATTGCCAAAGTGGTTAGGAAGACCTTCTATCTTGCCCACCTTATCATGAAGGGTTTCACATCTAGATCAAGAGAGGTCATTGTGCCCCTGTAATCTTCTCTTATCAGGCCAATGATTGAGTACAATGCCCCATTTGGGATGTATCTCACCCGACACCTGCAGCAGTTGGAAAGACCCCAAAAGTTCCTCACCAAGAGGATAAAGGGTCTTAAACATATGTCATATGCTGCCCCACTGAAAAAACTCCAGCTCTATTCAGTCGCATACCGCCTACTCAGAGATGATCTGTGCCTGACGTACAAGGCCATGTCCAATCCGGAATTAATGGACATGCTCCACCTCAGAAAATCCAAATCCATCAGAGCCATGAGAGCAAGAGACTTAAACCTCAACACAGAAATAAATAGGACGTGCTGGAGGGACAGATTCATAACCCAGAGGCTCCCTATACTCTGGAATAGAATTCCAGTCCATGTTAGGCAGAGCCCCTCACTGATTCTATTCAAGAGAAATCTTGACGAGTGGATGGGAGATCGTAGGTTTACCCCGGGGGTCATCTCTGTGTCACTACTAGACAGAGGCACAGTAAACTAAACCCTAAAAGGGCATAGTATTCTCATCCTAAGGGGTGGTGAAAGCCACACACACTCTGGCTAGGCTTATAAATGCCCTAGGGCAGATAGCCTAGTACGAACCTATGAACCTATGAACCTATGTAGGCCTTAGTCCCCAAATTACTTACAGCTTTGTCCAGATGTCTAGCTCCAAAAAGTCGGGAGGTATGGTGCCTAGTAGGACAGCAGGTACCTGAAGGTCAGTGTACTGCCAGGTTATGAAAGGCTGCCACCTTTCTGTGTCAGCACTAACAACATGTCACTGGCCAACAGCCATACCCCTGGAATGACAGAGATTGTCACAGAAGGGGCACAAGTATGCTTTGTATATCTGTCCTGCTTGTCCTAGCATTGCATTTGCCTGCCAACTATTTGAAAAACAAGAAAGGGTTATGTCAAAACAGCAATGGCAGGCAATGGGGAAGCAGACAGCATACCATAAGAGAAAGCCAGCAATTACCAAACCGGTCTCCCAACTGTCTATGTTTGGCAGAACATTATGAACACCCTGTTTCCATGTGTGGGCCTTTGTCTGACTCTCATATATGGGCCGGTCCCGATGTCAGTCTGCGATGGTATGACAGCTAGGCCCACATGTAGCCACCTAATACCATATAGCAGCACAAACCATCTAAGGACCACAGCAAATGTAGTGGTGCAATGATGGACAACCTGCTAAACAGGTACACGCAGAGGTGTGAAGTCCACAACCCTGGACTTACAGCATTTACACCACTCACATCAGAATTACAAATACATAACAGCAGCCACTGTGGCCAAAGCCTGTGACTGGACTACAGAAGGACAAAGAGACACACATAAGGGAAAGGGAAACCACTGGCCAGACAAATGGAGAATGCGCACATCAGAACAAGTTTTGCAGTATCATAGTTGCCCTGCATTCTATGGAGTCAGTAAACATCACCTGTAAATACACAACACACACCCACATAAGTGGAGGTCCGCAACAACTCAAAACCCCAAGCAAAGGACACCTCAGAGGCAAACATACATGAGAACTCCACAAACCTACACACCACACATAGTCCACAAACCAGGATGTTGCAAACACTAAGGCCTTACCATACACTCACCATATTACTCATGGAAGACTCCACTGTGAGACACATAGATGTGTCACACACCAGGCAGGAAAAGGAGAAAGTTACGTTTACTTGTTTGTCAGGAGCCATAATCTGCCATATCACACATACACTCAAGTCACCCAACAACAGGTACAGGTATCACTCTGGCTTGGTCCATGGCAGTGTGAATGATGGCAGATGTACCTCCCAGACTATAGGAAGACATACATGATTCAGCCTGCTGAATATGTCTCATGCAGTTATGACCCTAGCCTTAAGCAGCATCCTGCTATCACCCAGACAGCTCAATACAAACAGAAAATGGTGTCAGTAACACTTGGCTCATTTACTGGTGTCATCCCAGGGGGATCCACTGCCTGGCAGCCTGGGAACATATGATTGATAGAACATGCTGCCTTGCTACAGATGACCTGCATCTGTCTCACCTGGCCTACAGGCCTCTGGCAAAGGCCCGTGCCTCACCCATAGTGCCTTTGTAGAGAATGTCATGGGGTCCATACTACCAACATAACACAGTCCACAAAACGCAAATGAAAGGCCATGCTGCTAAATGCTAGGAGCATACCTCTCAACCTCATAAATCAAGAAATCTGGACAAAGCCATAAATAATGGGGGGATAAAGGCCCAAATATAGGGATACTTTTTAAATGTTGCACGTATAATGTTAGAAAGTTGATAGAATAACAGGGTTTGTATTAGCATGGATTTTCTGAATGGTATGAAGTCTGAAACTCAGATGTCTCTGTCATTATGTCCTGATTTCAACCCTGAGTGATTTGCAATAAATCTGCTTGAAAACCACAATGTTATGGGAAACTAAGCATATATATGAGGCATGAATCTGGACATTCTGTGAAAATCTGTACAGTTGACAGGTATGGCTAGGAGTCTAAATAGGGAAATGCACTAATTGCATGCAGTCATAACCCTGGAAGATGATGACATGTCTGCACTCACAGAAACCTGGCCCACAGCCATGAAGAGAAACACATCCTTACCTGATTACTCATCCTATCACACCGCCAGGCTACAAATGTGGGCAGCAAAGCCAAAGAAGGTGGAGTATAAGGGTCTATATCACGTTGTCGAACTCTTAAAAATTCGAACGTCATATGGTCGACACCATATGATCGAACTTTTAAAAGTGTGTACATTTCAACAGAGATCTCCGTACAGTGTGGAATGGGAAGATTTCCCTTTTCTGCACTGCAGTGTGATCTAGGAGTTGGTATATTTAAAGAGCAGGGGGTGTGGGGGGTGCAAGGGGGCTTGCCCCTCTGCTTAAATTGTTCAGGTAGGTTTTTTCTTTGGTTTATTTTTTTTATTACATTTTCGAACTTTTAAAAATTTGAGCATATGGTATCAACCATATGATGTTCGAACTTTTAAAAGTTCAATTATGTAATATAGACATGAGTATAAATATATGTTGGACAGATACACACGTCAAGGTTGGTCAAGCAGTCTGACACATATGTGACACTCCATGTGCAGTCAACCATTGGCAAGACCCCTATACAAATTATAGGTAGCTACAGGCGAACATATCTAACTCAGGACACCCACCCCACATATCTCGTGTTCTACAAATCTATCAAGATTCTGCCCATTACCCTGATCCTGCCTGACTTATATTACCCAACCATGGATTAGAAATCCAACCATGCCAGAACAGAAATGCACAGAGATTCCCCCATCTTAGCAATGCCATTCTCAGAGGAAGTATGTCATTGAACTCTGGATGACTTCCCTAAGGCAGCCAACAAAGGCATGGATGAGAGAAAGATGGTACACTCCAGTCACCTTGACCTGGCCAAAGCCTTACACACTATTCCCCACTTGGTCATAGTACATGAACTCTGTCAAATAGGTAGCAATCCATATGTTAGCAGATGGGTAGCAAACCAGTGCATTGATAGACCCCACATAATCGTAATAGGGGTAACCAACTGAAACAGTCCAGCCGTACTGAGTGGTATACCCCAGGGATCGTTCTGGGGGCCCCTGGTATATGGGATATAGATCCCTGAGGTGCAGGCCAAACATACTGGCCTATGGCTGACCAAGTAGGCAGATAACTGCAAGCTGGGAACAGACATCAATACCCAAAGTGATGTGGACTTCCTACAACAGGGTCTCATCAAAACAAATGACTGATTCCAGAAACATCGCCTCAAGCTGAATGTCTGCAGATGTATTAGCATCCCTTTGTGGAGACTGTTGGCCTCACACAGTATCACATTAACAACAATGTCCTACATACACAATCAGTAGTGAGGCATTTGGACACCTAGGTGGATAACAACCTGATGTCTGAGCACCATGTTGCCTCCGTTGGACATAAAGATTCATAGATGGGACAACTCAGATGTAAGGGTTGTCCATCCAGGGACAATGAGGTCATATGATCCGTGTATGCTAACCTTATAAGGCCAATTATTTTAATGCCCACTTTGGCATGTACCTCACAAAGCACATGCAGCAGCCAGATAGACCACAAAGGTTCCTCACTGAGAGAATGCAGGACCACAAACACTTACCCTACACAGATGGGCTTTGACAGCACTGTCCCTCTACTCAGTTCCATACAGACTCGACAGAGATGACCCCTGTCTGGCTTACAAAGCAGTCCAGACCCAGCCTTGATGGAACTGTTGCTCATCTGGAAGTCAAGGCCCACTAGATCTACCTGTAGGCACAGCATCAACATCAACCTGGTCTGTGATATCAATAGGGCTTGTTGGTGTGACAGATATGTGTCCCACACACTCCTGCATCTGTAGAATACACTCCCTGTCCACACCCAGCCAGGTTCCTCAATACCCCTAGTGAAGTGCTCCCTGTATAACTGCATGGGAAACAGAACATACAGTCCGGTGATTTCACCTGTGTCCCTGCCAGACTGGGGTTCTAGGTGATGACATTTCTTAACCTGGGCTACACTCATATCAACCTATCAACCTATACACAGATGTCTGTCAGTGGTTCACCACATTACACTTTACTGCTCTGCCACTGATGTACCTAGAAATCACAGTGCTGTGTGAAACATACCACACATAGAATGGACATCTCTGCCAGTAGAATGCACTATGTACCCACACACATACCTTTCAACCTTCTACAGTATGACATCTGGACAAGGTCATAAATAAAAGTGTGACAAAGGCCCAATGATAGGCTTGTGTTTTAAATATTGCCCTTACAAACTTAGAAAGTTGGTAGAATAACAGGTTTTCCATTAGCATGTATTGGCTGAAGGTTATGAAGTCTGAAACATAAATGGTTCATCATTATTTTCCTAATTCTCACTCGTTAAGTACTATATGCCTCTGACCTGCCAGGAAACCACAAGTGTATGACACATTGATAAATAATGGACAAACAACTGGACAATCTGAACAAACCTGTACAGTTGAGAGGTATGCCCACACCAGGATATGACCTTCCAGGTAAGAAGAATACCACACAAGCAGGAGATCCCCAGCCAGTATATCATCAAGGTGCTGGACCTTTTTCACAGCTTCATCAGTCAATTGTCTGTAGCCACACCTCTCAGCTGGCCGGATTGTGCAAGAATGTCTAGCGTTTGGCTCATAATATTCGTCTGTGCATCATCTGTCTTGTATTTCTCTGGTAAATCACTGTGATGATGTGAGAATTGCTGTCAGTAGGTAATGACACACTACATAACAGTGTCAAACATCACATATGTCAGAAAATGTCTGCTAAAACAAACCCCATAACTCTAGCAACTCATACATTAATAAGAGAAATAGTTACTTTATCTCCCTATGTTTGGACCATTGTCTCCCCATTTTGGCAGGCTATCTCCAGATATCTTGCACTAACAGGTTGAGAGGTATGGCTGTAGCACACAAAACCAAAACCCCAGACTGGAGTACAACAATCTCTGGAATGGAATCCCACACTTACTATAGAATGTCATACTGGGCACGCTCCTACACTTAGAGAAGTAAAGCCCATGTCAGAAACCACATCCGACTATAATCTGTATTGTGCAGATGTCTTTGCATACACACAGCTATGTACACCTTAACTGTCTCTACACATGCCCATCAGACAGGTTTACCCAAAGCCAGCTGTAGGTGGCCCATATGTGGTATATCAGCATCTGTTGCGTGTGATACACACACATATTTATGGGCAACATATTACAATATGTCAACAATACACACACATGGACATGGGGAAGAGAAAGACAGACAGTGATAGAGAGAGAGAGAGAGAGACACACACAGGGAGACACACACAGGGATAGCCTGACTGGCATACAGTGAAGTCCTGCTGCAGACAGCTGCATACCAGTTGTAACCTGTTGCATGTTCCAGCATGAAGTTAAGATTCATTGTGTTATAGTACTGAGGTGGGGGCTGATATATCACATCACCTGTGTGTGTTTGTGTGTGTGTGTGTGTGTGTGTGTGTGTGTGTGTGTGTGTGTGTGTGTGTGTGTGTGTGTGTGTGTGTGTGTGTGTGTGTGTCTGTAGGTTTACATATTAGGAAGCCTTTCCCACCCAGTACACTTCCCATTGCTCTACTTTACAAAATCTGCTGATGTCATTTACCTTAGAAGTACCTTTGGACTACCTCAGCCCTATAACCTCTGTGGTGCATGCGATAATTGCATAATACTGTAGTACAGATAACTAGATTGGTAGGGGTTCTAACCTTAATCCTGGCATATGTAAGTGTGTGTGTGTGTGTGTGTGTGTGTGTGTGTGTGTGTGTGTGTGTGTGTGTGTGTGTGTGTGTGTGTGTGTGTGTGTGTGTGTGTGTGTGTGTGTGTGTGTGTGTGTGTGTGTGTGTGTGTGTGTGTGTGTGTGTGTCCGTGTGTGTGTAGGAATAAGAGTTTTAGTCCTTTTCTACCCAGTACAATTCCCATTGCCCTACTTTACAAGATCTGTTGATGTCATTCACCTTAGAAGTACCTTTGGACTAGCCTCAGCCCTATAAGCTCTGTGGCACATGTGATAATTGAGTAACACTATAGTACAAATAACTAGATTTGTAGGGATTCTAACCTCAGGCCTGACATGTGTGGGTATGTAGAAATAAGAGGTTTAGTCCTTTCCCACCTAGTACACTTCCCATTGCCCTACTTTATAAGATCTGCTGATGTTATTACCTTAGAAGTACCTTTGGATTGGCTCAACTCTATAAGCTTTGGGGAATGTGCGATAATTTAGGGGGGTGTAGGAATAAGAGTTTTAGTCCTTTCCCTCCCAGTACACTTCCCATTGCCCTACATTACAAGATCTGCTGATGTCATTCACCTTAGAAGTTCCTTTGGACTGATCTTACCCCTGTAAGCTCTGTGGTGCGTGCAATAATTGAGTAACACTATAGTACAAATAACTAGATAGGTAGGGGTTCTAATCTCAGTCTTGGCATATGTAAGTGTGGGGTGGGGTGATGTCTGTGTAGGAATAAGAGTTTTAGTCCTTTCTCACCCAGTACACTTCCCATTGCCCTACATTATGAGATTTGCTGATGTCATTCAACTTAGAAGTACCTTTAGACTGGCCTCAGTCCTATAAGCTCTGTAGCACATGTGATAACTGTGTAACACTGTAGTACAAATAACTAGATAGGCAGGGGTTCTCCTCTCTTCCCATCCATAACATGTCCCACTGCTCTACTTTACAAGGGCTGTTGATGTCATTCACCTTAAAAGTATTGTTGGACAACCCTCAGCCCTATAAGCTCAATAGGTTCATAGGTTCATAGGTAGGTACTAGGCTATCTGCCTGAAGGCATTTATAAGCCTAGTCAGAATGTGTTGGCTTTCGCCGCCCCATTAAATTAGTTCCCTGTGCCTCTGTCCAGCAGAGCCACTGAAGTGATCCCTGGGGTAAACTTTCTGTTTCCCATCCACTCGCCAAGGTTTCTCTTAAAGAGTGCTATCGAGGAGCTCTGCCTAATGTAGATTGGAATCTTGTTCCAAAGCATGGGCAATATCTGGGACAGGAATCTATCCCTCCAGCACATCCTATTTATTGTTGTGATGTGGTTTAGATCCCCAGAGAGTGTGGCTCGAGGGGATAAGGTTTTCTTTAGGTGGAGCATGTCCATCAATTCTGGGTTGGACATGGCCTTGTATGTCAGGAAGAGATCACCTCTGAGCAGGCAGTATGCAATTGAGTACAGATGGAGTTTCTTCAGTCGAGCTGCATAGGGCATCTGTTTGAGGCCAGTGATCCTCTTGGTGAGGTACTTCTGTGTTTTTTCCAGCGGTTGCAGGTGTCTTGTAAGGTACATCCCAAATGGGGCATTGTACTCTATGATGGGTCTGATGAGTGATGAGTAGAGGGGCACAATGACCTCTTTTGATCTGGATGCAAACCCTTTTGTGATTAGGTGGGCCACATAGAAAGATTTTCTAACCACTTTGGCAATGTGATTATCAAAGGAAAGATTACTATCTAATTGGGTCCCCAGATCCCTTATTATGTTTTCCATATTTAGGGGACTACCATCTATGTGGTAGTTTGTAGGTACTTTGTTATTTCCAAATGGAATAACTATGCACTTTTTGGCATTTAGCTTGAGGCCATGATTTTGACACCAGGTATCCATCTCAGTGAGACCCTTTTGGAGGATGTCTATGTCAGGCAGTGAGTCAATTATAGCCCCTAGTTTGCAGTCGTCTGTGAACTTGGTCAGCCATAGTCCTCCTGTGCTTGACTGTACCTCTGAGAAGTATATGATGAACAGGAGGTGTTCTAGGACTGAGCCCTGGGGAACACCACTTGTAACTGGTTTAGAGTCAGACCTAGCTCTCGCAACTCTCACCATGTGGGTTCTGTCCATGAGCCAATTGGCAACCCATCTTGTAACATAGTGGTTTATGTTCAGGCTGGTGAGCTTGTCTATAATACCAGAATGAGGAATGGTGTTGAAGGCCATTGTGAGGTCTAGGAAGGCTGTGTGTACCACCTTTTCTTCATCTATAGCCTTGGTAACTGTTTCAAAGAAGTCCACCAGGTTTAGGAGGCATGATCTGCCCTTAACAAAGCTGAATGGGGTAGGCTCCAGTGTTTGGAGGTTCCCAATATCTCTGTTAATGAGTTCCATGATGATGTGCTCCATAGCCCTGCAGACCAAGCTAGTCAGGCTTATAGGGTGATAGTTACCAGGGTCTGTTGTGGCTCCACCTTTGTGGAGTGTAATAGCCATTGCTGTGCACCACTCTATGGGTATGTAGCTTGTGGAGAGGCTGAGTTTGAACAGTGTGTTTAGGTGAGGGGTTAGTTCATCTTTGAGCTCATGTAGGACGCAACCTGGGACACCATCCGGTCCCATTGATGCTGTGTTTTTGGCTTTGGAGAGGGCTATTTTAACCTGAGTGTCTGTGATTTCAGGGATCTCTACATTCTTCTGGTATGGTTATGGGCCCTTTTGTGGGTGAGAGGGGGGTGAAGTTTGTACTGAACTTGGCTGCCAGGATGTTGGCAATATCGGTTGGTTCAGTGTATTTTGTGCCATTCTGCACTAACTCCGAGCAGATCTGAGCATTGCCACTTAGATTCTTGACATAGCTAAAGAATGCCTTGTGGTTATCTTTGGAGTCCTTGGCAACTTTTCTTTCAAAGCTTGCCTTGGACGATTTTATGAGGGATCATAGTTTCTCACTGATACTGATCAGGGATGTCTTCCCTTCTTGGGATTTTACTCTTTCCTGTACTAGTTTCCTCCTTCTACTGTATAGCTTGTTTATGGCAGAGGACCACCAGACTGGTTTCCTTTTCTTGGAGGAGTGAGTCTTGGTTTTGCTTTGGATGGCACAATCCATGCATTCTTGTAGGTGCCAGTAGAATGCATTAGTAAAGGATTTTGCAGCTTGGACAGTGTTATCATTTAGCATGGGGGCTTTGAAACTTTCCACCTCCATCTTAAGTATTGTGAAGTTTGCTTTTGAAAAGTTTTTCACAGTGGTTTCCTTGTCCGGGGGTGGGGGTGGAATGTGGATATCCAAAGTGATTTGTTTATGGTCAGATCTAACCAGTGAGGGGATGACCTCTGTTGTGGAACACCGGTCGCCCATGTTGGTGATGACCATGTCCAATATGTTGCCACCTCTGGTAGGAATGTTGACCAATTGTTCCAGGGCATTTGAGTTTATAAATTCTAGGAAATGTTAGGCAAGGGAGTTAGTACTTGAGTAGTTCTCACAGTTAATGTTTGGGTAGTTGAAATCACCCAATATTAGGGTGTTTGGTAGGACCTTTATGTTACCCAGTATTTCCAGAAATGTGGAATGGGGGTCCTGAGACATGGTGGGTGATCTGTAGCAAGCTACAATTTGAATTGCAGTTTTGCCCATTGTTAGTTGCACGTGGATAATCTCTGAAGCATCGTGCTGTGCCACTAACCTGGAGGTGTGGGTATCTTGATGAATATGGATACTCCCCCGCCTTTTGTATTTTGGTCTGGGTTCCGTGGCCGAAATGTATGGTATGAGTTGTAGCCTGGTAGTGCTGGGGTGCTCTCTGGAGCCTTAAACCAGGTTTCTGCTACTGCACATATATCAATTTTCTCCATACTGAGGAGTGCCTCGAGTGCATGCATTTTGAGGTTTAGACTTCTGGCATTGACTAGTATTACCCTCTGATTTTTGTTACTTGTGCTATTTATGGCAGTGGTTTTGTCTTTTGAGCCTTGCCTAAAAAAGGCACTATGGGGGTGGCAAGAGCCTTGGCCAGTATTCGAAAGCTTAAGGGTGACAGGTGCAAGCCATCTCTAGCAAAGCAGCGTGGCTTGTCGAGCATGTCATCCCAGGCAGACAGACACTGGATCCCCTTTGAATGACACCAGAAACTTAGCCAATTGTTGAAATTGATATTTTTTTTCTTTATACCATGATATCATTCTTGGTGAGGGCAGGATGCTACTCAGGGTCAGGGTTATAATGGCCTGGGCTATGTGATCAGAGAGCTCTTCCATGTCTCTTTTCATGTAGTCCAGTGAGGTACAGCTCAGTTCATTCACACCAACATGGAAAATGACAGAGTCATATTTGTACTTATTCTGGAGTGACCTGAGTGCTTGTGTTATGTGGCGGATCCTGGCACCTGACAGGCAGCTAAAAGTAACCTTCTCCTTATTCAGCCTAGTGAGTGGGATGTCAGTGTGCCTGACTATAGAGTCACCTATTACTAGTATGTTGGGTATGTTATTTTGCCCTGAGGGCTGTTATTGCATGGCACACTGGTTTTGTGAAGTATGTGTTTCATGGTTTGTGTTGGGGGTAGATTTTGCTTGGATGTCTGCTTTGGAGGGCTCTGTTGCTTTTGCAGATTTTTATTTAGAACCTTTGAGTATGTTTTCATGTATTTACATGTGTTTTTTGCCGGTGCTGGTTTAATTGGTCTATGTGAAACTGGTGGTGTGATGCCAGTATTTCCTTACTCCTCTTGACTGTCTTATCCAGTCTTGGGTTTAGAGAGTTTAGCTTCTCGTTTGGCTGTATAATTGCATCTCTCGCATGTATTAGTGTTTGGTTGTAGGAGGAGAGGGCTGTCTGTGTACATGAGGCAGTTGTAACATTGCCTCAAAATGCCCAGATTCACCAGTTGGACTGGAGAGTACACCTGAAACTACCCTTTGGACATGCCTGAATAGGTACAGTAAAGTGTTTTACTGAATGTCTGGTAAGGCTGAATAGAGAGCCTTGCCCTTCTGTAGTGCTAGGGTTTATAAGTGCTTGCTATGAGTTTTGAGCAAGTGCTGGGCTGAGAAATGAATGGTTTGAGTGCTTAAGTTGAAAGTTTGTCTAGTTCCAAGTGAACTAATGGTGCATGCAATAACCATGTAACAGTATAGTGCAGATAACTAGATAGATAGGAGTTCAAATCTCAGTCCTGGCAAATATAAGTGTGTGTGTGCGTGTGTGTGTGTGTGTGTGTGTGTGTGTGTGTGTGTGTGTGTGTGTGTGTGTGTGTGTGTGTGTTTGTCTGAGGCCATATCCTTGGGGGGGGTTTACCATTTTGAGGTGTGTTCCCCCCATTGCACTTCCTGCTGCCCTCTTTACAAGAGCTGATGATGTTATCCATCATTGAAGTACCTGTATACACTACTCAGCCCTATAAGCCCTGTGCCACATGCATTAACTGTGTAATACTACAGTACAATTAATTAGATAGCCAGGGGGCCTAGCCTCAGTTCTGAAAAATGTGTGTGTGTGTGTGCGTGTGTGTGTGTGTGTGTGTGTGTGTGTGTGTGTGTGTGTGTGTGTGTGTGTGTGTGTGTGTGTGTGTGTAAATGTTTGTAAGTGTGTATATTTGTAAGATACAGTATTTTGAGGCCTTTCCCTCCCAGTACACTTTCACATTGCCATACTTTACAAGGACTGGTGATGCTATACACCTTAGAAGCACCGTGGGACACTCTCCAACTCTATAGCCTCCATGGCACATGCGATAACCACATAACACTGTGATACCAACAACTAGATAGGTGGGGGTGCTAAACTCAATACTGACAACTGTGATACTGTGTGTGGGTGTGTCTGTGTGTGTGTGTGTGTGTGTGTGTGTGTGTGTGTGTGTGTGTGTGTGTGTGTGTGTGTGTGTGTTTGAGAAGCATATTCCCTGTGACTGTTGTGTGTATCGGTATACCATTTTAAGGCCTGTTGACTCCCTCACTATGGCATTACTTTGCAGCGCCAGTTAATGGCATTTGCTGTACATGCAACATGTTAAACTGCACAGCTTATACCAGCCATCTCTACATATGAAATATGTATATGGAATACCTTGATGTTTGCAACCAATATGTTGTCTGTGACCCCTAATAATGGGCATTTATGAGACACATTGCCAAACTGGCACAGTCACTGTAGTGGCAGACATGGCAGCAGCAGACCTCATACCTGTCTGAAACATAATACTAATAGACAGACAGTTACCCTATCACTGTATCACATCACCTTGCAGCAGTCTAAGGACAGACATCAGGTGAACACCATATGTGAAGCTGGGGCAAGCAGCAAACATTGGGCACACCCATTACATATTGCTGTGAGACACATGGGAAATGGATAGTGGAACAGGTCATACAATTGAATGCACCTTCCAAAGAGTATGTGTTGTCCATGACAATAGCTGTCATTAACCTACAAAGTCAGTCTGTCATGGTTTTACCAGATATTGGACAGAAAACCACATGTACATGATCAATGGAAGAAATCATGTGTTAGAGATCAGGGCAATGTGCACACATATGCAGAGGTCAGAGGTATGGCCACCATCTGTACCCATACCTCCCAAGCTGTCGGAGCAAGGACTGTTCACAAAGCCATATATAATGGGGTGACAAAGGACACATAATACGGACACCTGTCAAATATTGCTCCTGCAAACATATAACAGTGATAGCATAACACAGTTGGCATTAGCATAGATGGTCTGAATGGTATGAAATGTGCAGCTCACAATGTCTGTCATTATGTTATGACTTCAGCCTAAAATGGTTAGGCAACAATGTGCCAGACAGACACAGGTGCATGAGAAAATGCACTACTGATATGTGGCATGCATCACAACAGTCTGTGTAAATTGTACAGTTGAACCACCCTGCAGGGTGCAGTCCATGTTTGGTAGGGTGTAACCTGTGCTGACAAATGAAACAGTTAAAAGAAACCCCAGAACTGTGGGACAAGAAACATGTCATACAGGTCTGTACTGATTGCATAGAGAGATGATTGCACATCAGAAACACCTTAATGTTATGAGAAATACTTTAAGTGAAGGTAATGTCACACAAATAAGGTGTCATACTAGCATAACAGAGGACATCCTGTGCATTGCACTTGCCATGGGCATGCTATGTGCTGCCAACTGTCACATTACTACAACTTGTGTCCCACACCCCACAACTGATAATGTCACACACACATTGTGTGTTTCCTATGTGTGTGCAATTTGTAGACATGAGAAGGCCCTGTGACTACTGTGTGCCCACAAGATAGGTAATTCTGTTGGGGTTAAGGTAATGGCTAGGCTTGTGAGGGACCTAGTGCCAGGACTCCGGTAACCTCCTCTGTACGTATGAGCCTGTGGTACTACAGAACACTGAAGTGACATGTATGAAGGCTAGCCTGCAGACACACAGACGCCTGGAACACAAACAGAATACAGCATGTCAGCCTACATTCAGTCATTGGTATTAACACCAATAATGCATCATGGCTAATAAGGTACATATACTTTGATGTGTACCCATAACAAAGCAAGCAGACAGCACCTTACACAGCATTACATAGCTACACTGTATTCACCTTGTGCATCAGACCCATATTAGCATGTCCCTGCATAAATGGTATGGATGACAAGGATGTGGCACAGGTATCATCATATGCACAGAGTGTGGTGTGGGTTTGCCAGAGGCCACAACTGGGCCATATGGTTGACATCATGTGTGTGTGTTTGGAGGGGTGTTCTAGAAATGAGTTTTACAGAGGTGCTGTGTGTGTCTGGAGGTGATCTGTGTGTGATAAAGATGTGTATGTGTTTGTATGCACATAGTCACGCCATGTGGCTGTCCTACACATGGGTATGCTGGACAGCTGTGGACCATACATGCCAGGGTGTACAGTTCACCATCTACATCCACGGACATGGGAACTGGTCCTGCCAGGGGTATCACTGGCACCACAAGGCCCAAGGCCAGATGGAGTACTACACCCCGATGGTGACCACTGTCTGATGGATCCGTGTTCCTGACGGGACCGGCCAGGACCACATACCCATGGCCTGCTCTGATGTGGTGTGGACAGCACCCCCCCTTTGCTAGTGCTTGTGGTACTGCCACTACGGGAGTGTGAAGGTGCATGGCCCAGTAGACACTCAGCTGATCTTGATGCTAACCTACATCCACATGACTGACACCCATCACCCACCACACACTCCAGCACAGGCATTTCATGGTCGAGAATTGCCAAGGTCTCACCCTACCATCTATTCATGACCTCATTATTGTGACATGTGGCCTCCACAAGGTCATGTAGGTCATCATGGATGCCAGGAAGAGTTGCATCCAAGACCCTCAGTATTTGTGTGGTGTTGCATTCAGTGCATGCCTGTACCTCCATATCAGTCTGAAACATGCATCTGGTGACACTTGCTGTGGCACTTGCAACAGGGGCTTGGTGGGCAGTTGTCCTCCTTTGAGCACCCCTCTCCATCCACTTGTGTGGGACCTTGCCTGCACTCTGGCTATAGCTAGTGTCTGCACTCATGCTTGCCATAGTCACCACACTAGCCTGTTCCATGCCACCACCCACCAACTGTCCATTATCTGTAGCCACTGGGGATGGGTTATGTGTGGGCATTGTAACTGTGTGCAGGGACATTGTGGACGACAGTTGGATGCCAACTGATGGCACAGATTCAGCTCCTGACAACCCCACCTGTTCCTCACTATGACTACTATCATCGTCAGAGTCCACAGAGACACTGACAACAGGTTCTAAGCAGGAGGGACCATGACCACCATGTCCACCTGTTAGGGGAAGACAGCATATGTAAATTAATGCCTGCACTATAAGGTGTGCTGGTACACACAAACATGCACGCACACATGCACACACACAGACACACACACACACACACACACGCACACACACACACACACACACACACACACACACACACACACACACACACACACACACAGACACACACACACACACACACACACACACACACACTCACTCACAAACAGACACACACGTGCGCGAGCATGCACACACGGACATGCACACATACACACACACACACACACACACACACACACACACACACACACACAAACAGGTGAGGTGGTACAAAGGCATTACACAATATCCAAATGGTAACATGCATGACACACAGTCAGACCACAACATACACACTCTGGAGAGGCCCTCAACATCATGCATTGCAGCCATTTTCACTTAATGTTACTATTAATATACACCTCTTGGATATGTGAGTAATGTTAGTAAGTGATGGTCCCTCACCTATCACACACTGCACCCATGTACACATTATCACTGTTCACCTGTAGAGCACAGTGGCAACTCCTACAATACATACCTCTCAACTGTACAGACTTTCGCAGACTGTCTAGATGTCTGGCTCATATTTTTGGTCTGTTCCTCATAAATCCTGTGATGGCTGACACATTACTGGGATGAGCTGAGGATTGATGTCACTAATTAATGGCATACATTTCAGTTTCAGACTTCAAAGCCTGCAGTAAATGTATGTTAAAACAAATCTGGTTACTCTAACAACTTTCTAAGTTTACAGTGGATATAATACATGTACACACCCCTGTTAACATGCCAAGTTTTTGTGGTATATAAAATGAGACCACAATAAATCCTTTCAAAACCTTTTCCACCTTAAATGTGACCTATAACCTGTGCAATCCAATTGAAAACAAATTTGTTAGAGGTAGAATACAAATGCAAATGAAATACATACAATAGGCTGGTTGCCTAAGTGTGCACACCCTTAATCTAATACTTTGTTGAAGCATCTTTTGATTTAATTACAGAATTCAGTCTTCTTGGGAAGGAGTCTATCAGCATGGCACATCTTGACTTGGCAATATTTGCCCATTCTTCCTTGCTAAAGCCCTCCAACTTTGTCAGATTGTGAGGGCATCTCTTGTGCACAGCCTTCTTTAGGTCACCCCACAGATTTTCTATTGGATTTAGGTCTGGGCACTGGCTGGGCTATTCAAAAATTTTGATTCTCTTCAGGTGAAGCCATTCATTTGTTGATTTGGATGTATGCTTTGGGTGATTTTCGTGTTGACAGGTGAAAGTCCTCGTCATCTTCAGCTTTCTAGCAGATGCCTGAAAGTTTTGGGCCAAATGTGACTGGTATGTGGAACTGGTCATAATTCCCTCCACCTTGACTAATTCCCCAGTTCCAGCTTATGAACAGTAACCCCAAAGCAGGACACTGTCACCACCATGCTTCACCATGGGGTTGGTATTCTTTTGGTGATGTGAAGTGTTGCTTTTGCACCAAATGTACCTTTTGGAACTGTGGCCAACAGTTCAACATTGGTGTCATTAGACTATAACACATTTTTCCACATGCTTTTGGGAGACCTGCCATATTGTTTTCACATTTTAGCCAGGCCTGGATGTTGTTCTGTGTGAGAAAAGGCTTCCAACTTCCAACCCTATCCCATAGGCCTGACATATGGAGAATATGGGAGATTGCTGTCAAATGTAGTACACAACCAGTACTTGCTAGAGATTCCTGCAGCTCCTGAAGTGTTGCTGTAGGTCCCCTGGTAGCCTCCCTGACCAGTTTTTGTCTTGTCTTTTCATCAGATTTGGAGGGATGCCCAGTTCTTTGCAATGTCACTGTTGTTCCATATTTTCTCCCCTTTTTTATTATTGTGTTCACTGTGTTCCATGGTATATGCAATGCTGTCGAAATGTTTTTGTACCCTTCTCCTGGCTGATACCTTTCAACAGCGAGATACCTTTGATGCTTTGTAAGCTCTCTGCAAACCATGGCTTTTGCTGCAGCAGGCAACTGAGTAAATGTCAGGGAAATCCTACAAGGACAGCTGACCATTATTTAGTGTTAAACAGAGTCTCTTTAATTGATGGCAGGGGTATACCCAAGAAGATTGAATGCTGTAATTAGATCAAAAGGTGCTTCAACAAAGTATTAGTTTAAGGCTGCTCACACTTATGCATCCAGCTTATTGCACATTTCTTATTTTTCATATTTGTTCCACTAATATATTTGTTTGTTTTTCAATTGAATTGTACAAGTTATAGGTCACATTAAAGGTGGGAAGAGTTTTGAAATGATTTATTGTGGTCTCATTTGTATATCACAAAAACCTGCCATTTTAATAGGGGTGTGTACACATATTCTATCCATTGTATAAGAGTAATATTTAAAATATGTCCCTAGTTTTGGGCCTTTGTCCCCCCATTTTGTCAGTCTTTGTCCAGATTTCTTGCACTGACAGGTTGTGAGGTATGCTACAGATATGTTACATCTCCTGCAACTAGGCCCCTGTGATGACCATTGTGATGCAATGCAGTTAACTCCACCACAAGTGAACATGCACATATCGCAATATGGCTTAGAGTGACAGTTGTGTGCATAGTAAAATGCATGCCCTTAGCATGCCTGGGGTATTGGTGAGCCACAACAGGACAATTCCATGCTCACCGGTTTCAGGCTGCTGTCCCACATCCAGACCAGAGGGACATATGTAGTTGTGGGAGAGAGGTATTGTTAGCAGACTCACATTTGGCATTGGTACAAGATGAATGCTGCTTTTCTGCACATGTAGAGTACAAGCTCTGATACTACACAATTTATTGTCCTTCACCATTGATGTGCACTTCTGTGCATTACAAAACCCCACCCACAACTGCATTTTGATCTGACATATGTATCTAGATACTCTACGGATGCCAGTATGGCTGCTACAGTAGTAGATTTATATCCACTGGGACCTTACCTGCATGCTCCTTGTCTGTTGTCTGGGTACTACCCACCTCCACCATGTGGATAACTTGACTCTGCTGCTGTTGTGTGGTGGGTGCCCTAAAGTTGGCAAGGAGCTCCTCCATAGATGTAACTGGGGCCTGCATAGCAAGACCCCCACCTGTGGCTGTGCAGTCCCTGGCCATGGTAGCAGCCCTTCAGCAGGCATGACAGATGAGGTCAGTCACACGATGGCTGACCTGTTTGTAAGTTCGTGCGTGCTGACCCACATCGTTTATCCTGTGGATGAGGTCACCCCACAGGGCGGTCCACTCCCGCAGATGCATTTGGCTATGGCCAAACATCGCTCTATGGTGTTGGATTATGGTGTCTATGATTGCTGATGTAGCTATGTGTGAGTATGGTGGCTGTCTGGCACGCTGGATGTCACCTGGAAGACATAAACAGGGAAACACATCATAGGACTTCATACATTGGTCAATGTTATTTACAGAACCTGCACAGCAACATTGACTAGCACTAGCCATCACTTACGACCACATCATACCCCTGTCATCTATCAGCACAGTATGAGCTTGCATTGCACGCCTGGTCCTGATGTGTCATGCTCCCCAATGAGGGCCAGTAAATTGCATACTCCTCCATTCATCATTCACTGTTGTGTAGAAGGATAACAGTGGCCATCTTCCATGCAGATGGAATGTCAATGGTGCTCAGGCTTTGTTTGACTACAGTGTGTAATGGAGCTGGGAGCACATGCCTGAGTTCAAGTAGGATGCAGACAGGGATGTTATTGGGTCCCATGGAGACTTGATTTTGTTGCCTTGAGAAGGCATTATGGACCTGCTCCCTGATGATGAGGGGAGGGGTGCAGGTGCTGTGCATATCCACCTATACTGATGGGGGGCGATGTTTTCACCTAACCTGTCTGCAGCAGGCTGGCTATAGCTATGGCAGGTGTATATGTGGTGTGATTGCCCACCAGTACAGGCTAGGTTGGGGTATTGCCTCTGAGATTGAAGACATATGTGATAACAGCTTTGTGACTGGCCTTGGTGGATGTGTCCAATTTGTACTCATAATCAGCCTTACAGTGATTCACCTGTGACCTTATATGCTTGTTCAGGTAAAGGTGGACTTGCTACCCTGGAGGATATCTGACATTCATATGTATGCTATTATGTTCTGATGTCAGTCTTCACAGATTTGCCAATGATTTGCCAGACATAACACAACTCTATGAGGAAACAACTACAAATATGAGGCACACATGTGGTCAGTGTACAGAACACTGGACAGTTGAATGGTATGAGCTCAGTATATCCTATGCAGTTCAACACAAACTTCTGCGACAGCAGTTTATGATGCACATACCCTGTATAGGTCTCTTAGATTTGTAAGACAAACGTACATCATAGTTGCATTCACAAGTAACATATGAATATTTCCAACATCCCAGTAGCTGGCCTAGCAGTGTCATAGTCAGTATTGTTCAACAGACTCAGGGGCCTGAGCTGTGATATATGTCACTGCAGACAGAGCCAGATGCTATGGCCATAGGTGCTGTTCAGCAATTTATCAGTACAGCAAGTCTTGTTGAGACATATTTGTTTAACTTCCTGTTTCCCATTATTGCATACACCCTACTGCATTCCATTACATGCTTACTTGTTTGACATGTTTTTTCCAAGTATTCCTGTATTTCATTTCTCTCTCTCTCTCTCTCTCTATCTCTCTCTCTCTCTGTCTACACATGTAGAGGGATAGACCCGTTTTGCATAGGCAGCAGCTTGCCTTTTGTAGGTAATGCTCATGAGCAGGTGATGGCCTGTGCACCAGTTGGTGCTCATGAGCAGGTGATGGCCTGTGCACCAATTGGTGTCCCCCACTTGCTAACAGCATGCAGAACAGCTATGTTGTTATTCCAATAGCCAATGGCATGGCAACACACTCCTATAATTGAGTACTTCTTGTGGGCATTGCCCCTTTTCCTTGTCTGTGAGGAGGAAATCATAGAGGTGCATGATCTCCAGCATCACAGAGGGTAGGTGGAAATACCTCTTACAGCAAGACATGTGGAGACAGACCAAAAAATGGCAGAGAAGGTTCCAGACATAGGGACAGAATGTAAGTATTGCTGTTATACAATTGGAATAATGTTAGATTAACAGGGTTTGTGTGCACATGCATTTTCTGAGTGATTTCAAGTCTGACAGTGTTATGTGGATGACATTACTATCAAATGTAGGGCTGTCTGTAGAATGGCCAGAGGTTTGACTCTTATTTTGGTCTGTTCCTCAGACAGTTTTTGTCCTTGGCAAATCAGTAGGATACTGTGGGGATTGCAGTCAGTGAATGCTAACATCCATTTGTGTTTCTGACTTCATATCCCTCAGATAAGATATGTTACAACAAACCCTGTTACACCAGAAACTTTCTCTGTTTATAACAGCAATATTTCAAATATGCCCCTGTTTTTAGGCCTCTGTCCCACAATTATGTCAGGCTTTGTCCAAATGTCATGCACTAAGAGGTTGATAGGTATGGTATATCATTATTTAGTGTCTTCATTCCTGATACTGTCCCAGTGATGTAGCAGAATCCCAGACATGTTATGAGGAAGAGGCCGTATATATGAGGTCAAAGCCTGGATATTCTGTGAGGATCTGTACAGCTGAGAGGTCTGTATATGTCTGGCCATTGTTAACAGACCATCAGAATTGTGTAGCAGCGTAGTGTGTAAATGTTAGTTGGGCTGTGTAGGGAGGGGGGGTAGATGTGAGTGTCATGGGTCCTTTTCTATCTGACTGTGCATGCTGCTCCAGTTTCTGGTGGTCTATCAGCTGTATATGTGTGTTAGGGCAGACTGAGACACGTCTCGTACCACCTCAGGATTCCTACTACACTGTGACTGGGGGAAGTGTATGTAGGGTAGTGTGTGAGTGGCAGACAGGAAATATTTGTTCACACAGTCGTTATACACAAGTGTTCAGTTGGCTTACTGGTATGTCACTGTGAGTGTGTTGCAATTGGTTGTGGGTATGCACTTTTACATCGATGTCTGTTTTTCACTACTGTTACATCCCTGTAACGTCTGATATATTTGCAAATGCATGTGTAATCCTTCGTAAAATGTATGCTGCAACAAACCCTGTTACTCTAGCAACTTTCTAAGGTTATAGGAGTGATATTTAAAATATGTCCTTATTTTTGGCCCATTGTGCACCCATTTTGACAGCCTCTGTCCAGATTTCTTGCACTAAGAGGTTCAGAGGTATGGTTCTGAGGTATGACTGCACATGTTTATAAATATATATATATATATATGTGTGTGTATATATATATATATATATATATATATATATATATATACATGTGTGTGTGTGTGTGTGTGTCTATGCGTGACTGAGCGTGTGTGTGTGTGTGTGTGTGTGTGTGTGTGTGTGTGTGTGTGTGTGTGTGTGTGTGTGTATGTTTTCATATATATGCATGTCCATACATACATATGTGTATATGTGTATATGTATATTTACAAGACCTGACTGATTCCACAGAGTTTTTTCCCTACTGTTGAATTACTCTTCTGCATGATATGTTTGAAAAAACATCAGAAATTCCTACAGCTCACATGGTATAGTGGTATATTACTCTGACTATAGGGTACAGGTCCTGGATTCAAGGCTTGGCACGACTGATTATTTTGTTGTTGGGCAGAGCAAGGGCTGATGGAGACAGAGTTATTAAAGCATTTTTAAGCAGTTGTAAGCAGGTTTGCATGGTTTTGCGTGAAGCTAAGTGATGCTAACAGATAGTTAAGTCCTCTTAGCTTCACTTAGCACCGCTTACTCCTGCTTAAACCTGTGCTAATTTTAATTAGAAAAAAAAGGGTGATAGAAAAGTGGTGAAATGGGAGCAAGCAGGGGATAAAACATTAGGAAACCCAGCTAGGGATGTGCAGGATGGGTGTAGGAAAGGACCATAGCTCTACATTTCTTCTGCAGCAACTGCTCTGGATAATGTGTAGAATTTGGAATTTACAGCCTCACACCCCACAGGGAGGGTTGTTGGCGACAGACATTTGTAGAATAATGTGTGGGTAGATTGATTTCACTGCACATGGGGACAAAATGTAGACCTATGTATTGAGCAATCATTTTTTGTGGGGCAGATGCCTTTTTTCTTTTTTTTTTTTTAGGTGAGAGTGGGATGTTGGGGAAGGGCTGTAGGTATGTTTGGGGAGGTAGGTTGGGTAGGTTAGGTAGCATTTACAGACAGGCAAGATACAAGACAGCAGACAGGGGTGGTATATGACACATGAGGGGGGGTAAACACCTTGGACAGGGATGGTGGTTGAGAATCAGAGGCCCATGAGCCCCCAAATAGATACAGTGGGACTGAGGTCCCCACCCATGGGCAGTCACAACTGCACCTTCACGGCACGAAAGGTGGCTGTGCTGGGGGCTGGACAAGAGGGGCAGCTTGCCCCGTGAGATGCGCCAGGTGGCCCTCCATCTGGGGCAGCTGCCCACCCAACTCAGAGAGGATGATGCTGTGCACCATACCCTGGAACATTCTGCAGGTGATGGGCTCCTCTCTGTACCCACACCCAGGGGAGGGGAATGGCCCCATCCCCTGAGGCAGTTCCACCCAAAGGAGGTGCAGGACCAGCGGAGGAGGATGTTCTGGGTTGGGTCCCAGATGTGCTGGGGCCCGATATCATGGCCACATGAGGGCAGGACAGCCTTCCCAAATGTGCTATGGTGTTGTGGCTTTCCCAGATATATTGGTTAGTCATGAACAACACATTTCAAAATTAGTTATAACAGCATGCGTGGGTGTTCCCATTAACTCAAAGCAACAGATATGAAACAGTTGCATAGCAAACAGAACACATGCATACCTAGAATAACAGTAAGCATTTTAACAGCATGCAGGTTATATTGACAGCAACAGGCCACCAATAATGGTATTTGAACAAGGTATACTAATATGCAACCAATGAAATATATGAACAATAATGGAACACATGTCCCAACAATAGGTTTTGAGAACAACATATCCGTAGTATATGAATAATAATTATTGATGCAGATGGATGGGGGAGAGAAAAAAGTCCATTAACAACTGTATCAGCTTCTATTTTTCACAACAGTGCTGCTCAATACTCTACAGGTCTGCCCTCACTTTACATCTACCTATGGCCCATAGCTTCTGTGGCATATGTATACTTGTTAGACTGTCAACCTGTAATGGTATGAGGCAGACTGGGTGAACTGTGGCTACTTTACTGGAGGGTGCTTGCACATGTTAGGGTTAGATACTTGACAAGGAAGGGGTACCCTACAATGATGTTGTGTGAGTCTGCTACTAGCATAGTTCACCTGGATTCTTATCTGTGTCCAAGGTGATTGGCAGTAGTGACCACTAGCCATGACAGTGTGACACTTGAGAGACATGTATTGGGAAGAGGGCATGGTGCATGTATCTATCCTGCTGTCTTTTTCAGGCATGTGGTTGGACAGTGGGACAGTTGTACATGGTGTATTGTTATACCCTTCAAACAGCTACTACAAACATTTCATTACCTGTAGGACCTGTGGATAAAATATCTTTTACCACTGTCTGACTGTTTCTACAAATATTCAAGATGTTTTGAGTGTATATATGCACATATCTCAGTATTACTCCCTGGATTCGAACTGTGTCTGGGTGTGCTAAAATGAACTACAAGGCTGTTTCTCAGCATACTGAGCTACTGGGGAACTGCTGTTGCTTGGTTGACTGTTTTCTGCCAAATACTCTGTGTGTTAGACAGTCTGAATTTCTAATCCTGCGATTCATGAATGACAGATAGTTAGTGTACTGTCTAGTAATCCCTTGAAATTATAGGATCTGGAAAGCAAAGATTAACACAAGGCACTGCAGCAGGGGACACACTATAATTAGTATTCAGGGTTTGGAGCTTAGTGTATAACATATGTCATATTTCATGTATATCTTGATTTACAGCTCCACAATCTACTGTTTTGCATACTAGCTGATTCTCAGAACAACTTCTGTTAATTCATGCTGTCAAAGCCATATTTTCTGTGCAGAATCTGTACACATTCTATTTCTACAACAACATATCAGAATAAACACAACAGTTGGTGGTTTTTGGTTTTTATTGTCCTTGTATGACACAGTGCTCTACTACTGCATATGCTGTAGATGACTATTAGTCTGTCAAACTTTTCTTCAATCGTCAGACACAGAACACAGTAAACAATTTACTCCTTATTTATTTCACTATATACTGCAAGGTAGATCTATACTCACCAGCCTGTTGGTGCAGCCTTGTCAGTCTGCCTGCATGGGCCTCAGCATTGCTAGCCCTCTCCTCTGCAGCTGTAGGAGAAGAAAAACATTATGCATAACTGTCTATCACATATTCAGGCTAGAATTTGGTACAGCTATATCTGGGATACTTACAAATTGCTGGAGCATGGTTGTCTCGAGTGTCTTGGATCCACTGGGCCAAGAGAGCGCACTTCCTCTGCTTTAGGTCAGCATAGTGATGCCATACCTGCTCACCAGTTTGGAGAATGCCAGTGGCACTGGTGAGATTGCGTGCCAGACAGTCCCAGGCCTCTGCTTTATACTGTGAGCTGTGGTACTGCCTTGCAGCAGTCTGTCATCATGGTTTGCTACAAGCAGCCTATCCATGACTCTGGACTCCAAAATGCACCAGCACTGAGCCTGAAAGCACGAGCCCTCACCAATTCCTGACATGCCCAAAAGCACGAGCCCTCACCAATGCCTGACATAGTTCCTACTCAGAGCAAGCTACAACAGAATCTGGCTGTATTCCTGCCTGCACCACTTAAATAAGGCTATATTCACGCCCTTTGTTCGCTCTTTGTTGTCATTGGACCATTTTGAAAATGCTAAGCTAAGCAGTGCACAAATCCACTAAGCTGAGTTGAACAGTGCTTAAACGGGTAATTGCTGAGCACTGCTTAACAGTGCACAAATCTGCTTAGCTGAGCTGACTGCTGCTTAGTATTTACATCTAAGCAATGCTTAAACCACTTAAGCAAAGCTGACCACTGCTAACCATTGCTCACTTTTCATTTAAAAAAAATCAGAATAATGACTTCATTAATCATTACTGACATATTAGCAAGTGTATATGATATACTTTATATGACGTTCCTCTATATGCTTTCATTACATTACCATGAGGTGTGACTATACTGTATAGGAAACTTGTGTATACATGGGTGATTTCACATGTTATATGCACTCATACATTAGACCAGCTACACTATCCTGGTTGACAAATATCAATTACTACATAATTTAAATTAAAAATAATAATTTTAACAATGCTTTCCCATGTAAAAATAAAGTGGCGGTCTTGGTACTCAAGCTGTGAACACCTGCATGCAAAACCAGCACTCTAACCACTATGCTAACTCAGCATTAGGATTTTAGCTGTATATTTTTATCTCCTATGGGATGTTTAAGCAATGCTGAGCAGAAGGCCATAACGAGCACACTCGCTCAACTACATTTAAACATACCTTAGAATGGTAAAAAAATAATAATAATAAACCCACTTTACTTACATGTATCTGTAGTCCTTGTCAGTCACAGTAAGGGAAATTGTAAGGGGACACATAGGTGCAGATTTTAAATATTGCTCTTACAAACTTAGAAAGTGTGACTGTTGTTTTCTAGCAAATCATTGGCAAATCACTTGGGGTTTAGGTCAGAACATACTGACAGATATTTGGGTTTCAGACTTCATACCCTTCAGGACATCCATGCTAATGCAAAACCTGTTATTCTATCAACTTTCCATGTTTGTGAGAGCAATATTTAAAATGTGTCCCTATTTTTGGGACTTTGTCCCGCCATTATTTATGGCTTTGTACAGATTTCTTGATTTAGGTGGTTGAGAGGTATGTGAGGCAGGCATCTGGACATTCTGCAAAAACTTGTACAGTTCAAGGGTATAGCCATATGGCCTTTTTGCAATGCAGGGGGTGTGTGACAGCACCTGTCATATACCCCCTGCATTGTTTCCTGTTGGTATGGCTGCTTTCAGTGAAAGCACTTGCTAAGTATAGCACTTTACCAATGCAGCGGGTGTGTGACAGTATGTGTCACACACACCTTGCATTGCTTCTTGTTGGCATGGCTGCTTTCAGTGCTCATGGACACTAAAAGCACTTGCAAAGTTCTGTATGGCACTTTCGGGGGGTGATAGTGCCTGTCACACACCCCCTGCATTGCTTCCTATCCAGACTTCCTGCTTTCAGTGCCCGTGGACACTGAAAGCACTTGCAAAGTGGCATACGGCACTTTGACAATTCAGGGGGTGTATGACAGAACCTGTCACACACCCCCTGCATTGATTTATTGATCCCCTATCTATTTCAGTGTCCATGGGCAGTGTTTTACTATTTTTCTTTGATTTTAGTGTCCGTGGACACTGAAATGCTTTTACAAAGTCCAGTACGGCACTTTCTGAGTGCAGGGGGCATGTTAGATGTGCATGCACTACTTAAACATGCCACCTGCACTCAGTAATGTTCATGTCTGTTTAGCTTTAGCAGTAGCATGCCTTCATGAATATGCAAGGTGAGTAGCTGTTAAAGCTAAGGGTAAACAGACATGGTTCACTCCATGCAGAAATAGCACTATTCCTGCAGGAATAGCACTATTTCTGCACAGAGTTTATTGAATCAAGGGGATTATGTGTACATTCTGTATGGTGATTGCGATACAGTGGGGTTAGGAAATTAACTTTTTTCCACTGTAGTGCAATCTCGGAGTTGGTATATTTAATTTACGGGGGTTCAGGGGAGCTTGCCCCCTGCAGAAATGTAGTAAAAAGTATGTTTGTTAATTTGGTGGTGTTATAGGTGGAGGGGATGTTATTTGTATGTACTTTGTAGTTCTCTATGTTATGATTCAAAGTTTCAGTGTTCTGAGTTTTCGATGTTGTGAGTTTTCAGTGTTTTGAGTTTTCAGTGTTATGGTCTCAGTGTTTTGAGTTTTGATGTTATGAGAATTAGATGTTTTGAAGGGGAACCTTTTCTAGTAGCAGGCTTCCTTGCCTCCATTAGTACTTGCTGCATATCCTCCATAAACAGGTGCCTAAAGGGAAATAAGACCCTATTATCCAGTTAGTCAATTGAAGTTGATTGGGATCTGAGTGTATCAAACACTCCTGTTCTTGTGGGAGTAAATCCATTCCACGTGGAAGCTTGTGGTAATTGTCCTTGGCCATCGCCAGTAGAAGAGAGAACAACTGTTGCCTGATCTAGATGGGAGTCACCACAATGATCTTCAGGGATTTCTCCTGAATCTTCAGCTTTACCCTGGATATCAGTGGAAAGAGTGGAAAAATATGCAAGAATGTTCTTGCTGAAAGAAAAGAAAAGGCATTGGACTAGTAGGCTTTCTTGCATGGAGTCCTAGAGCAGAATTTTGCCATATGATTGTTCAGAGAGGAGGAAAATAGATCTGCTTGAGGAACCCCCACAGATGAATCAAATCTTGAAAAAACTTGATCTAGTTTCCATTTGTGAGGGCCTGCCTTTGTCCTGCTCAACTCATCTGCCACTCAGTTTTGCTCTCACATGATGTAGGCTGCTTGTACAGAGAGATTGTGAAGCTGTATCCCAAGCTAACATGGCTAGTCAGAAAAGGGGGTAAGAAATGGTTCCGCCTTGCTTGCTGATATATCACATGACTGTGGTATTGTCTGTAATAACTTGAAGAGGAACAAGAGACCAAAGATGATTCAAAGAGTTGAGTCCCTTGATTAGAGCAGGCATCTTATATTTATGTGTCTTTCCTTGGTGTCTCACACACTTTTACTTTTATTCCTGTTGAAACTGCTCCCCAAATAAAGTCAGAGACACATGTGGTGGCAGACTGCTTTGGAGTAGGGAGGGAGATCTGGATTTAGGAAAATTTGCTGTCTCCACCAAATGATTTCTCCTCTGACAAACCCCAGAACTGGAATTTGAAATGATAATGGATGTTAGTGCTGGGACCAAAGAGACTTCAGATATCTTTGTATCTTTCTCATGTGAAGTCATGCCATGGGTATCATGAGAATTATAGTAATCGAAGTCTGAGTGAAAAACCCTGCAAATAGATCTAGGTATAGATCTACTTTTCCTGTGTAAAAAATGCACTTTGAACTGAGGTGTCTTGAAAATGGGGCCAACTGAGTTGTTAATGGCAGCTTCCTCCCAGGGATGGACACAACATTCTGACTGAACTGGAAAGCCTTCCCTGTTCCCTCTCCCAGGACTAGCAAGAGTGGCTCTCCCTTACCCTCCTTGGCAATCCCAACATTATGCAGAGGATGTAGCTAACCCCTCATTCCACAGAGGCTGAAGCTGCCATACCAGATGGAAGAAAGATGAGTGGCCTGAGGTACCAGCTTTGACCACAGCAGAGTGACCTATCTGTAGATGAGGTATATTGCTAGCCTGTGACAGAAAAGGCCATTGGCTTATTTTTTGATTCTGCTGCAGTAGACACTTCTTATCTCTCCTTTATTTTTGTGTAATTTTTGTTCCTAGGGTATGGCCATTGATTTTTATTTGCCTAGTATTGTCCTTTTTCACAGCTCTAGCCTCCCTCTGTCTGTTAGCATGAAAGCCCTGAAGGGTTTAGCATCCTGACCATTGATTTTCTACAGGTCTGCTCAAGCCATCAATGGTTTAGGCATGTGGAAGGTGCCCTTAACCTTTGGAAGCTGGCTGGCTTTTATATGTTTCATAAGATATAACCCATACAGCTATGTCTATTGTAGCAGTGTTAATTCAAACATTTGCCATTATGATAAGTTTACTTACACAACTGTATTTTATTCAGCATTAAATGTGTCATAAATTACATGTTGTATAGCAAAGCATTTTCAGTTATTGTTGCATGTGATAAAGATAGCAAAGTAACCAACTGACTTTTTTTTAGTTTTAAGAAATGCAGATATTATGATGTAAAATTGAGAAGGAAGGCTGGACCACCATGTTTAAGTTAATGTGCTATAATCTTGTGTTGTTGAAGAGAGGGATGGGGTGTAAAAGTGCACAGATTATAATGTATGTAGAGCTGATAATGTTTTCTGTCGATTTTGCATAGTTGAATGTTTGGATTAAGGCCTTTGGTTTAATCTTAAAACACACTTTTAGTGTAAGCAAGTAAATAAGAGAACACTGAATGCAATGAAAAGTTTTCCTTTAGCAAATACATGCTCACTGTGGGTTGAGAAGTCTGCAGCTGTACATTTTGTTCTTATGTTTCCACGGAGACAAGCTGACTAGAGGGGTAGGCAATAAAAACCAGAACACTTCTTTAAGGCTAAAATTTAATGTTTTCTGAACACATACAAGCTGTTTTATACATCTGGGAGGGGAGTAAAGATAAAAAAGTGTAGACATCAGTGAGGTTAAGTAGGTGTAGAGGCTGTAACATGTATCTTAGCATGGATAACTTTAATTTCAAGCTAGGTAATGATGCTATGTTAACTGATAATGATGACACATAGCAAACTTGGAAATACAAGTGTTGTACCACTAGCCACCACTAAATGTTCTGTTAAGTATGGCTTAGATTTATACAGCATTCCTACTTTCTTGTTGGTTTTGGACATGAACAATTCATTGGTTACATTTCAAGTTATAATCCATGACAGTGTCTAAGTTACAATAAAAGTAGCATCCCATTGTAATGTTCTAATGATATAGTTTTTAACTATTACCCAGTTTGTGGGGCAGATTCAGGGTTGAAAAGAAGGATTATTTTGTATGTGGAAATAATTGGAATTGTTGTCAATCTTACAGGGCCATTTTGTGACTATTGTGCTATTGTTTCCTTGCACTTTTAATGTTCTGATTTAGCAAATGTGTGATGAGTTATCTTTGTATTGTATTGTATTAATGAGATTTGTTTTCAGTATTCTCTTCATAACATTGATAATTATGTTTAAATATCATGGACCAAAAAACGAATCTTTGAGGAACACCAACTGAGACTGGTTACTAGCAGGGGTAAGCAACTTGACAATGTACAAACTGAAATATATAACAAAGATCATTAATCACTGAACTTATGTATTGTATATTTACTTAAATCTACTTTAGCTAATGTGTTATTGCATAATTTGGTTGGGAGTACTTGCTGTGAACATGTCAAAAGATTTTAAATAGTCTGAGTTAAAGGAAAGACAGTAGCTTTACTTAATTTCTTTTCTGATGCATTACATCTGTGCTGAGAACTGGATGGGAGCCCTTCTTGTTGGAGATAGTAAATTATTTGTGAATACATTTTTCAAGAACTTTTGAGAGGAATGATAAAATGACTATAGGTTTTTAGTCTGATAATTCAGTTGAAGTGCTGTCTTTCAGCATAGGAATCTTCAGTGCTGTTGTACTGAACATTTATTTAAGTTACTGTTTATATAAAGTAGAAGTTCTTTTACAAGCTATACTGTAATTTTATCCTTCTGGGAAGGGCCATGGCTGAGATGTATTGCCGGATATCCTCAAACTGTTAATACATTTTTAACATTGTTTTAAGTTTGTATTGCAGGACGATTGTAAGTGACTTGTTTTTTTTATTTTTAGTATCATGTTTTACTTGATTTCTTATGGATTTATACCACTGTATTATCAATGAATGGTCTTTTTTCGCCACTTATTTGTGAATGATAGAATTACTGAATTCAAATGTTATTCTATTACTTTTGTGATAAAGGTGAATTTGTAAACCTCCTATCTCATCAGTGGATTGTTTATATGACATACTGAGATTTGGTCATTTTTTTTTTGATTACCTGCCTTGCCCATTTCATGACTCCTGGATAGCCAGAGCATGTCTTCATACTACCCAACAGAAACATGTTTTGAGTATAGTAAAGTAGCAGTACTTAGTAGTTGTGTCTTGTGCCTGATGAGTGTATCAAACATTACAAAACAAGAACTGCATTGTCAAAAATGGGTACAAAAGTGACCTACATTTATTCTAGTAGATGAGTAAGTGAGCAGTTTTAATGTATTGCAACATTTATAATGAGCCTTGCCAGGAAGTATTTGCTGATATAATTGTATTAATGTATTGCATGGTTAGGTCATCATTTGTTTTATCTAATTATATATTGTAGCTTGTTGATTGTGGTAGTGGGATGATCCCCAGAAGACCAAATTCTGTCACGGTTTGGGAATTGTGCAGTAATACATATACAGACTAGATCAATTTCAGGATACAAAAAAAAAGTTGACAAAGAAAAATTAGGTTGTAGACTCTAGCAGTTAGACTGGAAACTGCAGCAGATCTCAAGGCATGTATACTTAACTCTTGACTTCAATTGTACAATTGAAGAGCAAGCTTTAAGTATAAATGAGAAAAACAGATTGTGGATGGATTTAGTTTACATCATGAAATACTTTATACAAATACTGTTTTACTTACAGTTACATTGTTCCATTAATTTCCCCTTGGTGTCCAAACATTAATGACTTGAAATAGGCTATTTACTTTTCTGTCCACCACAAGTTTAACAAAGTAAACAAAAGTCCAATCATTCCACTTTTGCTTTTAAAGACTTATTTCAAAAATCTGATCAATGATTTATAATCTCATCATTTGTCAATAATTTCAGTGTTGCTGGTCTTCCTGTTCATCTCCATCTCACGTCCCCAAACTGTTTCTTTGAGGTTTATTACCAGAACCATGAGAAGCAGATTCCACTTCTGTTGGATGGCTCACTTTTTGTGAGACAAACTTTTGTATTTCTTCCTTAGCCTATTGTGCATCAAAAAATGACTGATCCTCCAGGAAAAAAATATTCTGAAGACAGCTGGATGCAGCAGCTTGAATCTTATACCGGCCTTTCAACATTCCCTGATTGTTGGGATAAAGTTCTCTTTTGCCAGGTGTACAGTGAATAATAATTTCCCACAAACATCCTCCCTCCAGTTTTTAATACTTTCTGCCTTTGCCATAGTTTCATCAGGATCAACTCATTCTGCTGGTATGACTGCATCTTTACTAATAGAGGTCTTAGCTGCTTTCTCATGGCCAGGTTTGGAGCACAAACACTAAGTGCCCTTTCAGTTAACAAATCCTGCTGTAGAATACCAGTCCAGTTGCTTATTCGAGCTTCCATAAAATTAATACACTGTTCTTTCTAGTTTCTCTGGTACAGCAGAAAAATTCAGGTTTCCCCTACATGCTGTGTCTCTAACTTAACCATTTTTTGAAATTGCTCTTCTTGAAAACTCAGCCAGCATTTTCTTAATTTTGACATCTGATTTTTGCATTTTTATCATCTCATCTGAATATCTGTTTAAAGCTTCTTCCATTTTTTCCAGCCTTTTGGTATTTGAGTTGACATACTCCTTCAGTGTTTTATTTATTCGAATCAGCTCTGAGCCCATTTGATTTATTTTTTCCTGTAGATTACAGGAAACGTCATGTCTTGTACCAAGGCTGGAGCTTGAGTTGCTTTTTGCTGAACAGCTGCAGGATTCTTCACAGTCAGTGTCTTCTCCTCACCTTTTATAGATGATTTCTCTACCTTTTCTAGATGACTCTTTCAGCCTCTCTAAGTTTCTTCTTTGCTGGTACACAGGCTGTGTACTTGCTAAAACTGTCTGAGTAACTGGACCTTATGTCTCAAGTTCCTTTTTTCACACAGAAAGCTGAAATTAAGTCAGTGATCAGTGTGCAGCCTTCTTGAAAGTCAATACTCTGAACTTGAGTGATAAATCCCAGAGTGAACTCCCAAGGTCAAAGCAAAAAAAAAAGATAAGGTGATATGTTCATGGACCCCAGATGTCCATTCTTGTTATCTATACTATCAATCAGCTTGCATGTTAAAGATTTCTTAGACTAACGGTTGCTCTGTTGCTGCATGGGTGATAGCCCACAATCATGTTTAATGTACAGATTTCTCACTAAATTTTATGTCCAGTATGGCCTTATTAACTAAGGGTTCTCTATTGCACTTATGACTCAAGTTCTATGGAACATAGATAGATCTCTTTTTATCTCTTTCTCTCTCGCTCTCTCTCTCTCTCTATATATATATATATATATATATATGCATATGGATAGATACACACACACACACACACACACACACACACACACACGTTTGTGTGTGTATGAATATATGCATACATATATATATATATATATATATATATATATATATATATATATAATTTATTTTATTTTAACATTTGTTTACTGGGAAAATCCAACTTGGAACATAGCCAATTTTCAGTGGAGGCCCGGGGAGAAATGCTCCAGATGCATGCCTTTGAATATATATATGCACACACACACACACACACACACACACACACAGACACATATAACACACACACACACACACGCACATGCACATGCACACACACACACACCACACACGCACATATATATATATATATATATATATATATATATATATATTTATTTATATGTATGTATGGGTGTACTTTGACCCACCAACATTTCCCCAAAAGGCAATTCCACAACTCCGTTTTTGCGAATGTGCATTTATGCAAAACTGCACTTTCACAAAAAACCTGTTCACTGAACACCAAGCGAGCTTGTTGATGTAGATCATGGCACAGTGCGGATAAGGGAATATTCCCTTTACCCCACTGTAGTGTGATGTCAGACTTTGAATATATATGTTGCAGGGGTGTGGGGGGGTGCAGCAACACATAAAACTTAAACTACACAATTCTAAATCCATCCAGGTGAGGGCTATATGCACCACACCCCATCATCTAAATATACCAACTCCAAGATCGCACTACAGTTGAGAAAAGGGCAAAGTTCACATTCATGGCCAACAGGTTATTTAACCTGGGAAGATCTTTGTTGATCCAGTCTCTCAATGAATAGGGTTTTCGTTTATTTTGTCTTGAAGTGGTCTTCGATCATGTTGGGTTTCAATATTCTCAGGTAGACCCATACATGTATACATATATATATATATATATATATATATATATATATATATGTGTGTGTAGATATATATATATATATATATATATATATATATATATATATATATATGTATGTATATATATATATATATATATATATATATATATATATATATATATATATATATATATATATAGGTATATATATATATATATATATATATATATATATATATATAGATATAGATATAGATATATACACATATATACATATATATTCACTCACACACAGTTACAGGTTTGTGTATATGTATATACTCTTTATATATGTATAATATATGTGATCATGTGATGTGTGTGCGTGTTAAGTGTAAGATATATAAATAATATATATATTTTTTATACTTATATTAGATAAATGCTAAAACATTACAGCAGAGGTTAATAAGTGCAGTTTGATCCCCCCATCCCCCATTTGTAAAAATCATATTCTGCCTTGCTTTGTAACATATTTATAAAAAAAAAAATACTTGCCAAAGAGACATATATTTGAGAAACTAAGAAGCCCAGCAAATAAGTGGCTATGATTTCAACTTTATAGCACCAAAGTTTAGAATTCAGTCCAGAACTTCATTTACAGTTTATATGAATTCAGAATATTCTGTGTTCATGTTTTTTTTCTCTCTGAATATTCTAATTTTCTTCCACAAAGCATGCTTATTCACTGGTTATCCTAACCTGTCCGTTTTGTTAAATTTACCTTTACTTGAATCATAGCTGCAAAGGGTCTGTGATGAATCAGTTCACTTACCGGGTGAACAAATAAACAAACAGGATGTGCAAATGAAAACTTATTTAAATGCCAGCTGGGGAATGTTTTATCAGTGGAATGGTACTGAAGGAATAACGGACCTTAAATAGGTTATCCAAAACATACGTTTTAAAAACATGCCCAGAATATGTACAAATAAGTGGGATTGAGACAAAGTTGAAACTTAGATTAAACCACTTTTGTTTAGTGGATATTTATGCTGGGCACATTCATTGCTCTGCTTTAATATTAAAACAGCACAAAAGAATGCCAACTGAGTAGGCTCAAGTCATAGAATCTGTCTCGGGACAGTTTGGATTTTGTTATAACTGACTTAATTGTTTTTTTTTTATCATTGACACTTACATGTGCCATTGCTACTATTTCTCTTTTAGGCAATGTATTACAATATACACGTGTTTTTACTCCAGTGCCCTGGCACAAACTCTCTTCTACACATGTATTTTTGAGCACAATAGCAGTCCTCTTGTTTCCCTCAGGGCCCTGATATGTTGGGCTAATACACATCTTCTGAGCCAAATGTATTTTTCTGTGGGTTAATCAGTGAAATACAAAACTCTTCCACAAGCTAAATTTGAATGTTGCACATGGGTACTTTCCTTTGTAGCATAATGGTATTCCACTATAAATCTCAAACTTTCGCAGCTATTGCTAAGAATAAAAATATTTACTTTTCCCAAACAAAATGGAACAAAAGTCCATTTGATCTTCAAGCAACATCACATGGTTTTACACTCAAACACAAACATGTATCATGTGTCTGATCGATACTAAAGGTATTTATAACAAAAATAAGGAGAACATGACTGTTCGTCGTACATTCTCCTTCAGCATTGCTTGGGATCCTGCTTTTTAACAGAGTAATTGCTTAGAGTTGCAGTAGTTTGATCATAGCTCTGTTGCATTTTGTTCTGCATCGTATACTTTATGTAGAAATCAACTGGGAATGCAGTATTTTTTCAGCGTATTCCACCTACAGCTGTATCTGTCAAGAAAATGATGCCTGTCATAAATCATACTGTGCAGAAGATGCTTTTGAAAACTCATCTTGTGTTTCAGCTCATCTGTATAGAGATGTCAAGATGACTTCTGTAGGTTTTGTCTTCTGTCAGAAATTGTGGTTCATACTAGAGAACTTTCTAAAGTGTCGACATTAGTAGAAAAATAAGTTTGTAAATAATTCATTTTCTTAAGCATTTCTACTGACAGTTGTATCAAGTCCTGTTTGAAACCTATAGCTGGGCAAGAGCAAAACAAAAAGAAGAGATTGTTTCCTGTCAGTCTTCAGAATAACTCACTTTTCCTCTTGCATTCTTTATTCCCTTTGAGTCACAGAATTTGTATACCCCTTCTCTGCTGCCTACAGATGCCCTCTTCTCACAATGCACTTGTTAGCCTTCTCTCACAGATTTCCTTTAGAGGTGTCATCTGATGTGGAAACCTAATCTGTCCTCCCAGGAGCATGTGCATGCACTTGTTGCGTAATTTATTTGTTTAACTACTTATTCATTATGTAATTTATAGAAAAATAATACATGTATATAGTGATGCTGATTACAAGTAAACATTTTCAGATGCAGCCTGATCTGACATAATGAAAACAATATACATTATTCATAAGGAGATTACACAATATTAGACAATTAAAATGAGCTAAAAGAAATAATAAAATACAATGATAATGTAACTATATGTCTTAGAGCAGCATCAGGGAATGTTCAGGCATTCTTAAAGTGATATTTCAAAGCATTTAAACAACATTCTTTTATTGCATGCTGTAAAAAGGGTGATTATTTTCAAAAAAAATAATAAAGTAGGATAGAATTCTGATAATGAATGATTTTTGATTTCTGATCACTGCTACAGACTACAGTGGCTTTGAGTTCTGCTTATACTTCATTACAATCCAGGTCTGAGTGGCACATTGGAGATAGATGTCTGCAAAGCCTGGGAACATCACAAATAACATAGATTATTTTTTTAGCAGTTCTGGTCTTAGCGATAGAATACTGGAGGCCAGCCATCTACAGTGAGTGTATCTAGGTTATATTTATTTCAGTGTTACCTTAAAGGAAGGCCAAATGCTTCATATAGTTAGCGCCTGACACTCTTTTGCGTAAATCATTTAAACATTTTGTTTAAGGAGGAGTGTACATTTCTTCTGGTAACTTTAGAATGAATCAATGCACATAGTTTTGACAAGAGTACCTCTGAATCAGACATACCTACAAGTAGGTGAATTCTCTGGAGTCTAAGCAGATTCAGGTCTTTCCCACATAGTTTAAAAAAATAAGTTAGTAAAAAAAACAACAAATTAGCACTCAGCACTGGATCTAGTATTATAAACAAGCCATTAAAATTATGGCTTCTCCAAATTTACATCTACCTATTTTTCTTACATTCGCTTACTGCTGTTCTTTCCTTTTTTTCCACCTAAAACTGCACTACAGTCTATTACCTTGCACCTAATAATTCTGCTGTCAATCCATATACCATTTTACAATTGGGGTTGGGAGGGTGGCTTAATGGCTAAGGTGTTTTCCTTACAAGCACAAGGTGCAGGGTTTGAGTCTCATAAGGGATAATTAGCTAGGCTTAAAATGGCTGGCAAGGGCAGTTAGCTTAGTACTAAACTATGAACTGTGAACAAATGTTATATAAAAGTACTTTCTCACTTTCTTTCTTTACTACTTCATTGCACATTACAAAAATTTACATTGTGAGTTAAATTGCAATGAATCTGTATATGTATATATATATATATATATATATATATATATATATATATATACGTACAAATATTTCAAGCACAGGTATTAATGCCCTTATAGCCTGCCAATAAACCAAAACAGTTGTTCTGATGTGTCCAGGCAGTTCTTAAAAATATCTAAACTGTGCTTGTTTTCATGTAATTTTGTAATCTGTTCCATGTATCAGCTGCTCTATCAGAGAACCAGTTAGTGCACTATTCACTCCTATAAAATCTTTTACATAGGTTATCGGGGGTCCCCTTCAATAGAGCAAACTTTTAAAAGTTCGAAGCTCATATGGCTGAGACCATATGATCAAACTTTTAAATGTTCGAACAGACTGAATGGATATCCCCGTACAGTGCGGAATGGGAAGATTTCCCTTTTCCACAATGTCATGTGATCTCGGAGTTGGTATATTTAAGTAGTGGGGGGTGGGGTGTGGGAGTAGGCGGTCCCCCTGCTACAACCGTTTTTTTTTTTTTTTTTTTTTTTTTTTTTTTTTTTTTTCAGTGTTCAATAAATTTTTAAATGTTCAATTATGGTCTCGGCCATGGAGTTCGAGTTAAAAAAAGTTCAATCTGTTCAATCTAGTGAAGTAGTTCTCAGATCCTGCCTACTTTGATAACTTTTGATAACTCTAAACATTTCTGTGTGTCACTGCTATATACATGAATATAAGATCTCAAATATCTATAAGAAACACTGTAGACTGTCAGATATTTTTTTCTTCTTCATAATAACTTATATTTTATCATCCATGGCTCTTCTTATATTCTCTGTGTACTTTTCCTTCTAGTTTACTTATGTTTATTTTATATTAAGTTTTTGTATTGTTATGTTATTGTTAAGTGTTGGTCTAATGTGTAATTAAAAAACAATGACTTTTATCATTTCTGATTTTTTAGACATTATAAATCTTTTATACAACCTATAGTTTTGCAACAATTTATAACCCAATTGGTATGATTAGAAACACTCAGAGCTGGATCTATCCATACCATAAAGGTCCTTAAATGAATCTATAAAAATCCAATCACTGTATGCTGTATTAAATATTCACCTTTGAAATTTATATCTCCCAAATCATCATCTTAGTTTTTATTTATGTATATATCATGTATTTACCTTCATGTAAAATGTCAAATTAAGTTAAGTTATTTTGCTTTATTTAACTATCTGTAACACATTTAATCAGTTTACCCAATTTAAAAGCATCTTCATTACAGATTGCAGACCTCAGAGAGGAAAAAGACAGGTCTGGAAGGGAAGGGCCTACACCCTGGCTGTACTGACTGGTTGTAACTCACAATTTCACCTGTCCAATTGCTATATGATACTTGCCAGGTCCTATTTGTAAACTATGCGACTATCCATCACGAATGAATCAATACCTAGTTGCTGTAATTTACTGATCAGTGTTTTGTATATGGCCTGTCAAATTCTGGTCAAATTCTGAATATAAATCTCATCACATTACATCACAGCATATATATTTCATGGAATTTTTCCTCAAAATTTTAGAAGATGGAAATTTTTCCCAAGGCAACAAGGCAAAAGCCAATAAGCCAGACACAGCCAGTACTTGTAGCATTCTCCAGAGACTAGCCATGGACTACTACCTAGACTTTTACTCATGACATATACATGCTTCCCTAGAATATATGGCAGTTCCATAATCATATAGTAGGAGCAGTGCTTGGATCAGGACAGCCATTGAGAATCATGGGTAGGATAGTGGTGATAACTGTGTCCTAAATGTGTAACACATCAGTATTACATCCAAATAAATTAACATTTGTTATAATTTTTTTTTTTTTATTTTTTTAAAAGCAGTGCTAAGCAGTGCTGAGACACCTGCCACACATCTAAAAATAGAAACAGGATTATTTAATTATTTATTTAAGGTCAAGTTTAAGCACAGCTGAGCGGGTTTTCATGGCATGACATGGTGCTCAGCACTGCTTAAAGGTAGCTGAGAGGTATATGTAGAGGTATAGCAAAATTCCACATATCCATGTAGCTAAATGGGTAGAGTTATGGACTCATGTGCAGTAGGTGCAGGGTTTGAATACATGGAAGAGCAAGTTACCATTTTTGTTCGAAATACAAATTATGTAAATTATTTTTAAATACTGGCCTGCTGCACTCAGCTAAGCTCTGGTAAGACCTGCTAAGACTTGTTAAGCACTGCATAAACAGAATGATGGCTGATAATGTTTATGCACTGCTTGGCACTGCTTGGCTTGTTTGCACACCATGAAGCACTGCTTAGCTGAGCTGCACTGGTTTGCTTGGTGCTAAGCAACACACCACATTTTTAAATGTTACCCAGTAGCATTTAAGGGTAGGAAAACAGGCTATATTAAGGTCACTAGGTGGGAATACAGCATAATCTGTTGGAGTTCTACCTGTGTAGTGACTATGGCTGGTGTTGGAGATTGTGCTCTCTTCCAGGTGCAGCAGTGGGCATTCAGGAGTTGAGGGTCATGGTTGGACTCCTGGTGAAAAACCATGATGACTAGCTGCTACAGGGAGTGTTCCAGGGCTCAGAGTGCAAGGCAGAGGCCTGACTGGCTGGCACATGAATCATCAGTATGACAGGTATCCCCCACAAAGATGAGCAGGTTCATCACTACCATGATGACCTGAAGCATAGGAAGGGGGAACTTTTGGATACCTGGGTCCAAGAAGCTCGGGCAGGGAATGTCCCACAAGTTTGTAAGTAATTTAACCTTCTTTTCACCAATACCTAATCTGAATGTCTGATAAACCGGTGTGTATGATGGTGTGCTTCTCTCTCATTAGCTGCAGATGACACAGCTTGCAACATCGAGGCACATGCCAGGCACTTGGCCAGGTTGTACTATGAGTGTGAAGAGTACAGATGTATTTTGCTATCTATTGTCAAATAAGCAAGAAAGAGTAAAGCATTAAGTGTGATAAGGTATATACAGTAAAGATTGTATTGCATTGAATGTGGACTTACACCTGTATTGCAATAAGTGCATACTACTAACTGTAGTGCCAAAAGCAGGGAAGACTAAAGCATTAACCGTAATAAAGTATATGCAATAAAATTTGTAGTGCAATAACTGTGGAATTACACCTGTATTGCAACACCTGCATAATGACAACTGTTATGCAATAAAAACTCGAAACTTTACCAGTACCTGCATGGAGGTATCTCTAGTAAAGTATGTTGCATAATAAGTGTGGAATTAGGGCTGGTTTGCAAGAAATCAATTATGACAACTGTTCTGCAATAAAAACATGAAATATCAGTACCTGCAGGAAGGTATATCTAATAAAGTCCTTTGTGCAATAAGTGTAGATTCTGACCTGTTTTTTTTAAGAAATGAATTATGACAACTGGTCTGCAACAACTCATGAACCAATAGCACTAACACCAAGGTAAATTGTGTACATCAGTATTGTCTAATTTTCGCCATTGCATGTCAGCTACATGCATTCAGGCTGTGAAGTATGATGCTGCAGTCAGGTATAACAGTGTAATAGTCATAGACTGCAAATAATAACTTATGCTCAGATAATGTTTGTTGACTTCACAGATATTTCAACACACTAATAATATATTATGTACACCTTCATTCTATGTAGTAATGTATAGGGTACCTAGTATCTCTGTCATGCTTGAATTTCATGCATGTGTGTTCAACTATCACTGCAGTCTATTATAATACTATACTACTATTATCAGGTCATATTTTGGTGCTAGGTGAGCACTAGAGAAATATCAGTAACTCACTAATCAGCAGTGACTCAGTAGCTTAATTTGCTAAATTCTCTGTATGAAGTACATTTTTGCCACACACAGATCAGGGTTCGAATCTGCTATGTACCACTAAATATTACAGTATCAGTCACTTAATTTTTACAGATATTCTCTCCACAGGAATTAAAGGTAAATGGGTGCAGTAGTCAATATTATGAGTAAATAATTGTGCATTTAGATGTCACAAACTGTTACAATAATTACTAAGAATGTGAAAATACAGCATAAAATAAAGGAAAGAAGTATAATAATAACAAAATAATATAAAAGAAATAAAATGTGTAAACTTTGTATGGCTGCATGCCTGGAGTATCTGTTAAAGGTTGTTGCAGTCAATTAATATATTTGATGCAGATGTCCTCTGCAATCACTGCTACTGGGTTCTATCCCTATAACTGCCACGCAAGGCATTTTAGTTATTTACTCTCTCTACTGTACACATACATGTCTCTCAAGTATCACACTGTCATGTAATGTAATTGCTAGTGCATAATCCACCTGTCACAGATGTATAATTGACATGCTTATGTAAATATCAAAGTAACAGTAGATCAGCCTACAGTACACCTTGGTAGTTATATAGGTACACCTGATGTGCAAGTGTTCTGTGTAGTTTTGTACCTGCACTTGTTACTGCTTGGCCCATACTGTCACATACGGATAGCTTGAAAGGTATGTATGTACTAAAGCAGCTATAAGGCACTTCACTTTTATACATAAAGAAAGGACAGACCTGTAAAGTAGATAGCAGTAATGTTGTCAACTATATAGCCTATAATGGTATTAATGGACTGTATTTCTCTCTCTCCCCACCCCTTATCTTCATATATTTATTATTGTTATTCATTGGTTATGGTTTACTATTAACATATGTTGTTACATTAAATTTTATTTTGGGGCATGTGTTTTATTATTGTTGTTATGTATTAAAATGGTTGCATATTAACATATCTTGTTGAATTACCAAGTCTGTTGGCCTTATGCCGTAACTATTGCTGGCATGCTGTTAATATACTGATTGTTTTGTCATCTATTGTTGTGTTTCACATAATATGCATTGCAATGTAATGGGGTTATTTCCAATGTTCTGGCATGCTGTGATAACTAACAATGGTTTTCTTCATAACTGACCTATACGTATTGCTTTACCTCCATAACCACAGCAGGATATATTAGGTCGATTCCTGCTGATCCACCTACCCTACCTCAACTGGCCATGGCAAAGGGTCCTAGGACATCTGGGACCCAAGCCGGTGGTGCCGCCTCTGCTGGCCTTGCAGCACCTTTGAGTGGAAATGCCTCAGGGGATGAGGCCCATCCCCCCCGGGATCTGTGGTGGATGGGTGGTAGTCACCCAGGAGCAACTACTGGCCATGGTGGGCAGGATTGTTCATAGAAGCTATGAATGTTGCCTGTGCTGGATTGAGGGCAGACTGGACAACCTGGTGGGGACAACTGGCCTTGATGCCCAGCCTCCAGCACAGCCACCTTTGGGTCTGTGAAGGAGCCATGTCAAATGCCGATAGGTGGGGATGTCAGTCATGCTGTTGCCACTGGAGGCACATACACTTCAGATTCCAAAACACCCTCTCCATCCAAGGAGTTCCCCCCATGTGTCACACATTGCCCCTGTCTGTTGTCTTGTCTGTCTTGTCTGTCTGCAATTGCATTCTCTCATATTCAGCTAACCTCCCCACTCATATCTGTATCCCTTTCCCAACATTCCACTTTCTCCTTATAAAAAAAAAAAATGAGCACCTTTCCCAAAGAAAATGTTGCTCCATACATAACTCTCCATTGCACACATGTCCACTGGATACAACTAATTTGGTCCAATTGGCTTATCAACACATTATGTTGTCCTCACCCCTCTCTCTGGGTTCAAGAGTCCAAATTCATCCACAAAAATCTGTCAAAATTCACAGCTGTTGCTGTTCAAGAAATAGAAAGCTATGGTTCTTTCCTACACCCTTTCTGCACATCCCTACCTGCCTTTCACTTTGTTTTCCTCCCTGCTTGCCCCCATTTTACCACTGTTCTATCACCCCCTTTTTCTTTTCTTTTTAATTTTTTTAGTGCAGGTTTGGCAGAGCTAAGCAAAGCACCACAATGCGATGTGAAGTGCCTCATGGCGCAAATCTGCTTAAATGAGCTTTAATGTGACTTAATACTCTTATGTGTTTCTCCCAGTGTCAAGCACATGTATAAAACAATCACCCCTGCCACATTTCAAACACAGGCCCGTGTCAGCTAATGCCTACTGCAGTAACCCACTATGCCATACAAATCTTAATTAAAACAGGTGTTTCATACATACTGATTGCCAATGACAGACTGAAATCAAACCTAATGGGAAAAATAGGAGTGTACCTGGGACTCTGATGCAAAAATACACCTGTTGACAGTCCAATAAATTATAATGGCAGTATGTGAGACCAGGAGTAGCAAATAAATGCTCCCTTTTACCTACAACATCATTAAACACACCTGCTAAGGCATTAATGACATAGTACATATGTTCAACTGGGACCCTACTGCAGAACAACTGCCTTTGAAAGCCATGCATATACTGATGAATACAGACAACATGTGTCACAGCCTGTGTATCTGCACATATATCTGGCAAATACACCTTCTGTAGCTCTGACTCAATAGCTCAGTCTATTAAATGCCTTGCATACAGTACATTTTGCCACACATAGTCCTGGGTTTGAATGAAGTGTGTTTCACTTCAATTACATTATTGTGATGACAGCAAGTAATGACTGAGTCATGCAATTTTATTCCCCATAGGTTACTGCTACTGAATTATCCACTACCCAGTTTTGCAAGTCAAAAGCCTGTAGGTAGGTGAAAAATTATATTAAGCTTACTGCTTGCTGTGGGATTTGAAGTCTTCTTAAGACACTCAGTCTTGCTGGCTGGATTCTGCTAAAATTCAAAGTCTGGTTATATTTGCATTCACAGTCTGTTGCATACAAAAACTTGCAGAATATACACTGATGAGAGAATATACTTTGCAGCATCAACTTTAGAGCAATAACAAATAACTTTTTATAATAAACCAAACGTACTAACGTTGCAGCTTAAAGTACTGTTCCAACTTTACTTCTCATATAGTACAGATGATGTGAGAGATATAACATTTACCTCAGGACAACAAATGTGTCCCTACCATACCCCTAACATAACTGGATTTATTCAGCTCTTTATATACACTTTTAGTCATGCATAAACATATACATTTCCTCTTGATATTCTATTTTGGAGAATTGCTCATCCTGTAGAAACAATACTAAGCTTCCTTGTTTAACAATGTCTTGTAAAAGACCAGCTTTTATGACAGTGTGAGCATCCTGTATTCTATTTGGATCTTTGTACAAGAACATCTGTTCTTTTGCCAATGCTGATAACAGTGTCCTGTTGTCCATGCAGAAAAAACATGTTTTTGAGGAAACACATTGCCACAGTGTCATTGTCCATTCTTTAAAAGCAGATTTTGCATTTTTGCTCTTGCATGCATCCTGTTTTTAAGTCTGTAAGGGAATAATGTCCATTCAGCAGGTTCCTTATTTTCAAAGCCATTGTAATTTAGTATGGCTGCTGATCACATATTACTAAACTCTGTTTCTGCATTTAAGCAAGCTTTTTCTTTCAGCATATTTACAACAGAATTAATTTCAGCCTTATATTCATAAAATCTAACAATTCCCTCTGTTTTTAAACATACTCAAAACATTTTATATAGAAACACATTAAGAAACAAACCTATTGTCTTCTTTTGATACAAGTCAAAATGCAATTTTACATAGTTAATACAATGATATTAAGTATAACTACAAAACTGAATGTATTTAAAACTTTTTATTTTGCAGACCATTCTGTGAAAATATTTTATCAGTTATGAGCTGTGTCTGCTTTAATGTTATTTTTTTTAACTTGATCAATTTATTCTTTTGCAGTCACAGAATTTAATTTATGACTTAGAACTGTTCCATTAACTCTTTGCAACTGTTGAATTAACTATAAGAGACAATAACTATGTGCTACTGCAAGCATTTATACACTGCTGAAAATATACAGTTTTAATGTCATTTTAACCATCACATTGTGGTCATGTCTTTGGACTGCCCATTAACATCTTGGTAAAGTACTGAACTGGGCTTAGATAATAAATATTTGAAAGCAATTATTTTACTGGGGTAAAACCAGTGATATTACAACTTGACAAATTAGCTTTGAACTTATTACAATGTATCCTGATCAGTATGTATTTACACAGACTGTTTGCTGTTTATGCATTTTAATCTAGTAGGTACCCTGGACCCATTGTTTTCTTTAAATATGTTTTTTTCACACATATTCATTACTAGACATTAATTTCATTTGTACTGAATTTGTCTACATTTGTACACAGAAAGACTATCATTTGTACTGAAATTTTCTACACTTGTACATACAAAGACTATAAAGTACATTTAGTCTAATCTTACAGATTTAATAACATTAATATTAAGCAAAATCTTGGAAAATGTTTATGTCTCTTTAGAAATATCTAGTGGAACTGATACTGATATGTCCTGTTATTTTAAACTACATACTCAGCAATTAAAAATATTCATGCTTTTTTATACCAACATTGTTTTGCCAAAAACATATTAAAATAGTGACCAATCTTGTTCAGTTTTTTACATATCTTTACTCTCTCTTGTATAGCTGTAATCAATTTTAAGCCATCTCTTGTTTTTTAAACCATCTCTTGTATAGCTTTACAGTTTAACAGGTTGTAAATACAGCTATTAACAACTTGTAAAATATCTTATCCTGTTAGGTTTAATCCAGTTTACCAGTATTTTTAATAAACTAATACTTGTTTTTTTTTTTCCTCTCCCTAAAAAAGTATTGTCAAGAAGGAATGAGATATTTTTTTCTGTAGCTTTATTTCTGACTCTTGTTGTTTATTTTTTGGTAGCTTTATTTCAGATCCTTGTGCAGTACTGCTTATACAGTCAGTGTAAAACTCAGAAAGTACATCTCCCCCTGTAGTATACTGCAGCACTATTTACCTGCTTTATGCTGTGAGAATAGAATGTATGTCAGCCCAACACTTTGGTTATACATTTATTTTATTAGGTTACTAAACTATAGACCTTTGTCTGATTTGATCATTTTTTATAAAGCTTTTGCTGTTTATTACCTCTAGTAGATATTTATACCCTTCTGCACAATTGATTTGAACTGTATGTATACTATAGCCCATTTGCTGGCTGTACTTGATGCATAGAAAAACTCAAGCTACTTATCTGGCAATCAGTCTTGTTGTTTATCTTATCTTTCCAACATTTCCTGTAACTATTCATTCAGTCTTGGGAGGTCTGAGCTCACATTTTATATTCTATAAACTATAGTTAATTCTTTTGGCATTTTTCCTTTAATGTGATTGTGATTTGCATAACTATGCATTTATACTACATAAACAGACATTATTTTACAATTAGCTTAAATGGATTTCAGTATTTTTTATTTATCTATTTAACTGTCCTGCCATTAATTTTACAAAAACTGTTTGAATAATACCATCTGTGATTTTTTTTTTAAAATTCAGAACTTTAACTGTTTGGTGTAACTATACAATTATAAACAAATTGTAAAAAAAACAAAATAGATATTAGCTTAATTAACATATGTTCATATTTACATTATTTATATTTGCTGTTGTCTGCCTGTTATTCTTGTGCATTGTAACAGATGTACTCTAGATGAAAAGAACATACATGCATGTCTGTCTTGTATCTGCATATCTTCATACAAGCATGTCAGTCTTGTAACTTGAAATCTTTCCTCTTATTAACTATTTTCATTTAACTTTATGCACTAGACCTGTTTTGTGTAACTATTTTTGTTTTTAATTTGTATACGCTAAAACTGTTGTGTACCTTTTGACTCTGTTAAGAATGGCAGTCATTTGCTTTACTTTACTGTAGTACTGATAGATGTCTTGCTTTAACTGAATGAAAGTAAAACATTTGAGAATGATTTGTCCAGACATCAGATCCTACCATCCTACCATGTATGTTTAACCATTTTCAAAACATAAACATATTATAAAATATATTTCTTTTGCACAGATTAACTGTGTATGCAGGAAGTTCCCAGTCTCTGTCAGTTCAGCTAATTTATTTCCTTTATCCTGAAACTGCTGTTGAATTTCCTGTAATGTTGCATGGCCTTTCTGACATTCTTTAGTAAGCTGTTCTGCTGAATTTGAAACTCCCATGCTCTTTTGAAAAGATGTATGTATAACTTGTCTAAGCAACTCATTGTGTCTGCCTTTTAGAAGTTTATTACATTCTTTTGTGACAAAATGTACTAGGGGTTCTATCAGTAACTGATTTGATTCACGTGTGGTGACAGGACATAACTGTTCAACATCTGAATGTAATGGAAACACTTTACCCTTAGTTAATTCTTTATCATGAACAGATCTGTCTTTACAGTCTATTTTTTAGCAATATGATGCAATACTTTTTTATGGCATAATACACAAAATGCAGTTTTTGTTGAAGCACACAATAAACATTTGTCATATTCCACATGGTTCTCTTTGAGATACCAGTCAAATATTGTAATACATTTGCATAATGCCTTACTATCAACCTGCCCTAATAAGGTTTTACATTTACTAATGTGTTGTGTATACCAACATAGCAATTTACTAAAGTTTGGTTTACTCCTGCATGAATTATAAATAATATCCATACTAATAACATCAAAACTGTCTAATATACAAGCTGTCTAAGAATATACAAACTATCTAAGAATATACAAACTGTCTTAAGAATATACAAACTGTTTAACATCATCCACACTAAATATGTGACACAGAAAAAAGTCTTACCAGTTAGCAAGAAAACAGGTGATCAGGCTGCTGTTGCTGATGGCTAGAAATTTTTCAGAGTCACTTGAGAAGCTGGTGAAGCACAACAGGCAGTGGACTGCTGTACAAGTGGATACTCACCTTTTCTTGGAGAAGTTATGGCACTGCGAATTTCTTGAACTAGTCTCACTCTGGATTTTAGATGTCTAAAAAAACTTTACTACTGCAAGCTGCATAAACTGGAATACTTCTGTTTAGGATTTTCATATACGTACAAATGTTAGTTACTGCAATTTGACTGAAGTGACCCTCTACAGGGCTTACCATCACTCCCCCTGTGTTTGAATGCAGATTTTAGGTACAAATGCAGGCTAGCTTGCCATTGAAAAATTATATTGAGCTCTCTGCTTGGTGCTTGGTGGATTTGAAGTCTTCTTAAGACACTCAGTCTTGCTGGCTGGATTCTGCTAAAATTCAAAGTCTGGTTATATTTGCATTCACAGTCTGTTGCATACAAAAACTTGCAGAATATACACTGATGAGAGAATATACTTTGCAGCATCAACTTTAGAGCAATAACAAATAACTTTTTATAATAAACCAAACGTACTAACATTGCAGCTTAAAGTACTGTTCCAACTTTACTTCTCATATAGTACAGATGATGTGAGAGATATAACATTTACCTCAGGACAACAAACGTGTCCCTACCATACCCCTAATATAACTGGATTTATACAGCTCTTTATATACACTTTTAGTCATGCATAAACATATACATTTCCTCTTGATATTCTATTTTGGAGAATTGCTCATCCTGTAGAAACAATACTAAGCTTCCTTGTTTAACAATGTCTTGTAAGAGACCAGCTTTTATGACAGTGTGAACATCCTGTATTCTATTTGGATCTTTGTACAAGAACATCTGTTCTTTTGCCAATGCTGATAACAGTGTCCTGTTGTCCATGCAGAAAAACATGTTTTTGAGGAAACACATTGCCACAGTGTCAGTGTCCATTCTTTTTGCATTTTTGCTCTTGCATGCATCCTGTTTTTAAGTCTGTAAGGGAATAATGTCCATTCAGCAGGTTCCTTATTTTCCAAGCCATGGTAATTTAGTATGGCTGCTGATCACATATTACTAAACTCTGTTTCTGCATTTAAGCAAGCTTTTTCTTTCAGCATATTTACAACATAATTAATTTCAGCTTTATATTCATAAAATCTAACAGTTGGGATACACTACACATATTCATGTAGCCTACCTATATGTCGCCTACTACTCTGCTATTGGCACTGTTGCATAACAGATGTACCTTAAGCACATGCCTCAATTGGACTGCAAAGGGTACCCTCACGCTGGTTCTGCCATAATGACAGGGCTGCCACTGTTGCCACAGTTACACGTACAGCTTGTTGGCCTCCAAAGTGAACACACTTCTCTCTCTATGTGTCCTAGGCTGCAGGCTGGACCTTGCACACCTTTATGTTAAAGTAGCTGCTACAGACCAACCTTACCTCCCAACCCCCTATAGCAGGTGATCTGGACACAGCCATATATAAAGGGGCCCAAAGGCCCAGAGACAGGAACATGTTTCACAGTTTACACCTACAAAGATAGTAAGTAGATAGAATAGCAGCTACCACATTAGCATGCATATTCTTATGGGTATGCAGTGTGTTAGTCACATGTCTTTCTCCCCTTACTAACCTCAACCCACAATGTTTGCAGGTGAACTGCCAGATGACCAGAATTTCATGGGACACTGACCCAACATATGAGGCAAAACTGTGGACATACTTCATACATCTCTACAGTGGACAGTATGTGTACTTACCCTCTGTGATGCTGTAATCTCCACACCTCAGTAATGTCCATCTCAAAAACTAAGAAAGGGGCCAAGGCCTAAATGAAGACCTTATATATTGCACTGTGGTGCCATGTCATTGGCTAATGATAGTGCAATTAAGCTGTTTTGGATGCAGTTAGCAATTCTGAGCCACAGACTAGTGCAGAGACAATTACCTGTTAATGAGAATTACCTACAAAAGGGAAGCAACTGCTTACAGGTTCATAGGTTCATAGATAGGTATTAGGCTATCTTCCCTGGGGCATTTATAAGCCTGGCCAGAGTGTGTCGGTTTTCACCACACCATTGATTAATTAACTGATCCTCTGTCAAGCAGAGCCAATGAAGTGATCCCAGGGGTGTATTTTCTGTTATCCATCCACTCGTCAAGGTTTCTCTTGAAGAGTGTTAGTGAGGGGCTCTGCCTGATGTAATTTGGAATTTTATTCCAAAGCATGGGGAGTCCCTGTGACAGGAATCTATCCCTCCAGCATGTTCTGTTTATTGTTGTGGTGAGGTTTAGCTCACTACAGTGCGTGGCTCACAGTTACTTGGATTTCTTTAGGTGGAGCATGTCCATCAATTCTGAGTTGGACATGGCTTTGTAAGTCAGGCAGAGATCACCTCTGAGTAAGCGATATGATACTGAGCACAGCCTAAGTTTATTCAGTTAGGCTGCATAGGACATATGTTTGAGGCCAGTAATCCTCTTGGTGAGGTACTTTTGTGGTCTTTCCAGCTGTTGGAAGTGTATTGTAAGGTACATCCCAAATGGGACATTGTACTCTATGATGGGTCTAATGAGTAATGAGTAGAGGGGCACTATAACCTCTTTATTTCTAGATGCAAACCCTTTAGTAATTAGATGGGCCACACAGAAGGATTTCCTAACTACTCTGGCAATATGATTGTCAAAAGAGAGATTACTATCTACCTGGGTCCCCAAATCTCTTATTACCTCTTCTGTATTAAGGGGGCTGCCATCTATGTGGTAATTCGTGGGTGTTTTGTTTTTCCCAAATGGGATGACTACACATTTTTTGACATTTAGCTTGAGGCCATGACTTTGACACCAGGTGTCCCTCTCAGTAAGGCCCTTTTGGAGGATGTCCGTGTCAGCCGGAGAGTCAATTATAGCTCCCAGTTTGCAGTCATCTGTGAACTTGGTTAGCCATAGTCCTCCTGTCTTTGCCTGTACTTCGGAGATGTATATGCTGAACAGTAGGGTCCCAGGACCGAGCCTTGGGGGACACCACTTGTGACTGGTTTAGAGTCAGATCTGGAGGGCGCTATTCCTACCGTGTGAGTTCTGTCTGTAAGCCAGTTGGCAACCCATCTCATGACATAGGGGTTTATGTTCAGGCTGGTGAGTTTTTCTGTAATACCTGAGTGGGGAATGGTGTCAAAAGCCTTGGTGAGGTCAGGGTAGGCTGTGTGAACCACCTTTCCCTCATCTATGACCTTGGTGACTTGGTGACTGTCTCAAAGAAGGCAACCAGTTTTAGTAGGCATGATCTGCCCTTAACAAAGCCAAACTGGGCTGGGTCAAGTGTTTGGAGGTTCCCAATGTCTTTCTTAATGAGTTCCATGATGATGCACTCCATAGCCTTGCAGACCAGGTTAGTCAGGCTCATGGGGTGATAGTTACCAGGGTCAGTTGTGGCCCCTCCTTTGTGGAGAGAAATAACCATTCTTGTGCACCATTCTATGGGAATGTAGCCTGTGGAGAGGCTGAGGCTGAACAGCATGTTTAGGTGGGGGGTTAGTTAGTTCTGGTAGTTCGTGCAGGATGCAGCCTGGGACACCATCTGGTCCCATTGACGCTATGTTTTTGGCTTTTGAAAGGACTGTTTTCACCTGTGCTTCTGTGATTTTTGGGACACTACACTTTTCCGCTATTGTTGTGGGCCCTTTTGGAGTTGAGAGGGGGGTGAAGTTTTCACTGAATCTAGCTGCCAGGATGTTGGCAATATCAGTAGATTTAGTATATTTTGTGGTATTTTGCACTAGTTCAGTGCATATCTGTGAGTTGTCACTTAGATTCTTAACATAGCTAAAGAAGGCTTTGTTGTTATCTTTTGAATCCTTGGCTATTTTTCTTTCAAAGTTAGCCTTGGATGATTTCATGAGGAACCTTAGTTTCTTACTGATACTGATCAGAGATGTCTTTCCTTCTTGGGATTTGCTTTTTTCTGAACTAGTTTCCTCCTTCTATTGTATAGCCTGTTTATTGCAGGGGTCCACCAAACTGGTTTCCTTCTCTTAGTGGAGTTAGACTTGTAGTTGATCATAGAGTGCATTCGTAAAGGTTTCTGCATCTTGGGCAGCGTTATCCTTTAGCATGGGGGCTGTGAAACTTACCACATCTGTCTTAAGGTGAAGTTTTTTTTATTGTGGTTTCCTTAGTTGGGGGTGGTGGTGGGGTGTGGACATCCAAAGTGATTAGTTTATGGTCTGATCTAACCAGTGACGGGTTGATCTCTGGTGTAGAACACCTGTCGCCCATGTTGGTAATGACCAGGTCCAATATATTTTCAACTCTGGTAGGGGAGTTTACCAGCTGATCCAGGGCATTTGAGTTGATGAATTCCAAGAAGCGCTGGGCCTGAGAATTTGTACTCGTGTAGTTTTCCCAGTGAATGGTAGGGTAATTGAAATCGCCCAATATCAGGGTGTTCGGTATGACCTTCATGTTTTCCAGTGTTTCCAGAAAGGTGTAGTGGTGGTCCTGGGCCATGGAGGATGATCTGTAGCAGGCCACAATTTGCATTGCAGATTTGCTCAATGTTAGTTGCACATGGATGATCTCAGAGGTATCATGCTGCGCCACTAACCTGGAGGTGTAGGTATCCTTGATGAATATGGATACACCCCCTCCTTTTGTGTTTTGGTCTGTGTTTTGTGGCCGAAACGTGTGGTATGAGTTGTAGCCTGGTAGTGCTAGGGTGCTCTCTGGAGCCTTGTACCAGGTTTCAGTTACTGTACAGATGTCAACGTTCTCCATACTGAGGATTGCTTCGAGCACGTGCATTTTGAGATTTAAACTCCTGGCGTTGAGTAGCATAACCTTCAGTTTTTTTGTTAATTGTGCTGTTTACGGAGGTGGGTTTGACTTTTGAGCCTTGCCTAAAAAGGCACTATGGGGGCAGCAAGAGCCTTAGCCAGTAATCAAAAGCCTACGGGTGACAGGTGCAAGCCATCTCTTGCGAAGAAACATGGCTTGTCGAGCATGTCGTCCCAGGCTGACAAAGACTGGATCCCCTTTGAATGACACCAGAAACATGTGGCTGTCTGTTACTGTAGTGGAACAACAGAGTGGAGGTTGAAAAAAGTGACAGACATTTGAGTTTCAGACTTCATACCCCTCAGAAAGTACATGCTACTGCAATGCCTGTTAGTTTAACACCAATTAAGCATGTCACAGTATGATGGACAAAGTGTCCTTATGTGTACCACTGTTGGGAATGGCTTTACCACATGACCAACCCAAAGAGGTGGAGAAGCATGCCTGCAACAGACAGTAACTGTCCTGCCAGATCCCCCCTAGTGCAGTGGCAGGTGGGAACATGCCAACCCGGGCAAGCACAGACTACCAACTCAACAGCAGGAAAGAAACATTGTAGAAGGGAACACAGTCATGCAGAGGTTGCAACTCACCTCCCAGTCCACAGCAGCATGTGTGTATTGTGGGTGCCATCAAACCCACCCAATGGTTGCTGCAGCTGGGGTACACAAGTATGCAGGCCCATGTAGGCAGACAAGGGTGCAACACAGGGAAACCTCCCTATGTAACCTCTGTCACTGAAACTGAGACTGGGCCCCACACCCTGATTGGCCGGCAGCAACAGCTGGGAGTTAAACGGGACTTGTGCAGTACATGTAGAACCTGTGGTGCAAGCAAGCTGTGTAGACTCCTACTAGACTACAATCACTTGTCAACCCCACGGCTGTGTGAACTGTATATAGTAAAACCCTAGCAGACCAGGCAGTCAGAGCAAGGTGGAGTGTAGACAGCTGCACAGGGCAACTGTGGTAGGCAGCACTACTTCAAAGGGTACAACACAAGGTGGTGTACAGCAACTAAACCAACATCCAATAGTGACTTATACTGGAGTCGTGTCTACATCCTGTTTCCTGCTACAACAGTTGTGATGGATACCGAGAGGCCATCAACAGGTGCATTCCAATGATGAAATCTATGTACCTGTATAGCCCTGGTCAGCTTGGCAACAGATACAGCACAGAGCCCATCCAATGGGGCAAATCAATGCTGGTAGTGGAGGGATACCTCTACCATTTGGAGCATGAAGCACCACCTAAACGATACTGGGCATGTATCAAGCAGAGAGTAAAGGCTTGCAGAGGTTGTGCCATCACTGTTCTCCAGGATGAGGGGGAAGAACTGCTGAAATCACTGCCAAACCAGCACGGCCCAGATGCAACAACAGCCCAAATGGCTACACTGCGAGCAGAACTGTGGCAGAGGGCAGTAACCAGCAATGACTTGCCAAGCCTGATAATGCAGAGTGTCCTAGGCACAGCAGATGACAATGTACTACAAAAGATGCCTTGCAATGCCACCCTGTGTCATAGCATAACCAGGGTACAGCAGAGGGCACGGGCATCCATGACCACATCTCCAGTAACACTTGCGGATATTGATGTCAGCCAGTATCCACTCTGTAGTGGTGGCTTTATCCTCCGTAGAAGGTCTGATATGGATGGGACTGATTCCTTGGTTCTACTTACTACATCACAGAATCTGACAGATCTGTGCAGGTCTGACATCATTCTTGGGGATGGTACCTTCCCCACACGGGCCAATATATGTCGTCAGCTGTATACGTTATATGGATGTATTGGCACCCCCACCTCAGCAAGGATTGTCCCCCTGGTGTACTGTCTCATGACATGGAAGGCAGAGTTTGCATGCAACAATATGTAGAAGATACTGAAGGGTATGGCCGCAGAACAGGGATGCACCTTGGCACCACAGTATATTATGACTGATTTTGAGAAGGCAGCGATCCACGCCAGTCATAAGGCATTCCCTAAGAGTATTCTGAAGGGGTGCCTATTCCATTTTGCACAGTTCATTTGGTGCCAGATCCAGCATCACCACCTTGTGGCCCTCTATGGTACAGACACTGCTTTCTCAATTGCCACCTGCAAGCTGATTGCATTGGCATTCCTACCACTGTAAGTCATTATCCCTGCATTTCTGGACATTGTGGCTACCTTACCAGACTGTGCTCAGCCTATAGTCATATTTCTGGGCCATCGTTATATGCGAGGCCGACCACAGAAGTATGCATCCTGCTGTTCAGCACAGCAAAGCCTGCCATCGTCTTACCCTTTAAAGTTTTGGAATGTGGGTGATGTCTCTGACATGGACTTCCCATGGACTAATAACCAGGTGGAGGCATGGCATCATCAGCTGAAGGCATTACTGGGACACCCTACAGTGCAGCTGTCTGACCTTCTGTCTGTTCTGCAACAGGAACAGTACCTGACAGATACCTGACAGGAGTCTCTTTTGAGGGGGATGCCTGTGACACCACGTATGAAGGCTATTGTTATTAGGGAGCATCGCCTAAAGCACATCCTGAAACATACGTGCGACTACAGTGATGTGCAGGATTTCCTACGTGCTGTGGCACATTTCTAAAAGTTGTGATTATATTTGGGTTTAGTACGCACTAAGCACTACACACATCACTTTACATTATGTGTTAATAAAGGCTTTGCCCACAGCACACAGGTTTCACGTTACTGCTTTCATGCCCACTTGGCATCCTATGACAGCCACATGTTCAACTGACAGTCACACAGGGTGGCTTCTGAGGGGGTGCAGAGTGTATCATTGTGGGGGTTTGTGTCTGCCACCTGTGGTTAGGGTGCCCTCTATTCCCACAGGGAATTGTCTGCAGGCATTTGTCACTGCAGCTAAACTGCCAACCTGCCATATGTCCACATCTAGCTGTCTCACCGGGGGGGTGTTGCACTGTGTAGGTGCCTGAACCCATCTATAAGGTAAACATGTTGACATTCTGCAAACATCTGCATAGTTGAGAGGTATGATGCCTGCAGGGAACATATACTACAGCAGGCTTGTGCTGCTTTCTGTCATTGTGGCACACTGGTGTTGCTGGACTGTCCCCAGATAGTTATAATAGCACACTGCTATTTGTCTGATAGTGGCCATATGACATATTAGTTGGGATTTGCCCATAGGGGACACACCACAGTAGACTGCAGTGATGGGTGTAGAGACATACAGCAGAATCTGTCATGTCACACAGGGACATTACTCATTATTGTTACTATCTTGGTGATAATTACACTTGTAGTATGTTGCCAGACTGTGGGATATGATGTGTGAGGGAGCTGTGGATATTGCAAGTCACTATGGGTGTGTACATAGTGGACACCCACATATCTGTTCCTGTGATGTGTTCCCCACTTTTGTTTTGCAGGAACGCTGTACCGATGGAGACGTCCACCATTTTCATCTGCAGAGAATGATGCTACACTGGATGCCATTAGACTCCACCATCACATCCTGCTTTCCAGTGGTCGCCATAATCACGAACAGTGGGCAGCATTGTGGGGCGGCCTTGTGAGGGCTGTTAATCAGATTGGCCAACAAGACAGGACCTACAAGCAGGTCCAAAACTGGGCCACAAATATGGTCAATTTTGCATATTAAAGGGGAGCTGCTGTTGCCAGGGATCATGCAGCCACCAGTGGAGGGCCTGTGGCAGAATTGTTTGGTCTGCTGGTATATCATTGCAGACTTACTGTTACAGACGTTGTATGGGAATAATGATGTGTTTGGGGTGGGAAATGACCAGTCTATGCCCTGCTGGCATAGACAGTCATGTGACTATCATGTGACCCCACTGTTTGGCATCTCCCAGGAATAATGTTGTGGAGTTTCCAGCCATGTGGCCTAGAAGATATTATGGGGCACATACTAGTGAACAGAGTGCCAGTTGTCAAAAGTGGCTGTTAGATCTGTACAAGTAGCCCGCTAAAGATCTCTGCAAGTAGCCCAGTAGCATACTATATATATCCCACTATATTCCCTTGCATACATGCAGCAGGTCCATACATATCCTACCATACTGTAATAATCTTACAAGTGGTGTATAAGAGACTGACTTACCTTGCGAATTCAGCAGCTGACAGACCGGTAGTTCGGGGATAACTCTGTCTGATGCATGCAGTCCACAGCCAATAAATGGTGAGATACAGGTTATGTGGTCTGACTGGCATCATTTTTACTAATATGTATGCAAGTTGGAGTAAGGTGTCAATCCCTAGAGCCCTAGGTTGTCAGTGCATGTGCTATGCATTGTCTCTTGACCAAGGCCTGGCATATTTGGTATGCTTATGTCTATTTTCTGATCCTGCCACAGCTGTTTCCACAGGATCACATTGTGTACCATGACACATACTGTGAACATCAGTGTACATGTGGCTGGAGACTACTGCAGGGCTTCACCAGATATATTGAGGCACTGGAACTGTGAGTTCAACAGCCCAAACACACAATCACTGATGTTCCTAGTTTGTGGATGTGTCTCATTATAGGCATTCTTCTGTGTATAGGTGTGCATTTCTGATGGGTGTCATCATCCACACTTCCAGTGCATAGCCAGCATCCACATGTAAATGGCCATGTGAGATAATTTCCCTAGCAAACATCTGGTACAGCTGTGATGCATGCCAGATAAGGGAGTCGTAATAACTGCCAGGGCTACCAGCACACACATTCATGATAATGTCCTGAGCATTGCACACAACCTGGCAGTTGATAGAGTGGTACCCCTTGTGGTTGACATAGATTCTACCCTTTTCACTGGGTGGTGCCTTGATGTGTACATGAGTGCAATCTATGGCACCCAGTAGCTCAGGGTAGTGTGCTACATGGTAGAAGAGTTGCATACTGCTGGCCCTCTCTTCAGCAGCGTGAGGAAAATAAATGTTTTCACTTGCATGTGGTAGCATGGCATCCAGAAACTGGTGGAGTACCCTGGAAGCAGATGCCTGTGAGATCCCCATCATCAGTCTCACCCACAAGGGGACTCCAAGGAGGAAAACCCTGAGGTTGTCTCTGTAGGCAGACATAGGCATGCCCAGTATCCCCTGGCCTTGGCCAAGAAACAACACATAGCACATGCACTGACAACCTAGGGCCCTAGGGACAGATACCTTACTCCAACTCACATACATATTAGTAAAAATTATTCCAGCCACACCACGCAACCTATACCACACCACACAACCTATACCACACCATGTTTTGGCTGTGGACTTCGTGCAATGGACAGAGTCAGCTCTGAACTACAGGTCTGTCAACTGCTGCATTCACAAGGTAAGTCACACAGCCACTTGTAATGGATACTAGAATATGGTAGCATATGTATGGACTTGCCGCATGTATGCAAGGAAATATAGTGGGCTACTGAGCTACTTGCTGAGATCTAACAGCCACTTGGGGCAACAGGTAGTCTGTCCAATAGTATGTGCCCAATAATATTCACTGGGCCACATAGTTGGAAACCCCACTAAATTATTCAAGGGAGATGCCAAAAAGTGGGGTCACAGAACAGTTGCACAACTATGTATGCCAGCAGTGTATGGGCTGGTCATTCTCCAGCCCTAGCTCATCATTGTACCCATATAACTGCTATATCAGTATATTTGCAATAATATATCTGCAGACCACCCAATTCCAAGGCTGTGACATAGAACCTGGCCACACGTTCTATGTCTACCGTAACACAGGGGTAATAATGTATGTCTGTATGCTGTTGATTGTCTGATGAATGACACATCCCTGTCTGGCAGACTGTGTGGCTCAGTAAGCTATGGACATTAGCATGGGTGATGGTATTGATAGTTTAAATCTGGCAGTAGCCACATCCTTTGCATTTGAGGTAGTCATATGGTGGTATTCCCACAGACTGTCATAACCCCTCAGTCAGTTACTGCAAGAAAGCTGGACAAAGCCAGAGTGAATGGGGAGAAAACTGACCAAACCTGCAGACAGACATTATACATGCTCTGAGTAACCTAGAAGGTGGCTAGTATAACAGCATGTTGAAACAGGTCAGATTAGCTGCAGGAAGTAAAGGCCATCACTTAAATGTCTCAGTAGTTATAATAATGCAGTGTCTGCATTTTACAGTATATTACCAGAAAACCACAAATATATGAGGTACAGAGCAGACATATGGGGCAAAATGCTGGGCATTCTGGAAAAAAAACATGTACAAGGAGAGGTATGCAGACTGTCACCCTGTGTGTGGTGTTACATCATGTACCTCAGTCACATCATACCTCTCAACATCTCGGAGCATGAAATTTGGCCAAAGCCATGAATAAAATTGGGACAAAGGCCCATAAATAGGGACAAGTTTGTAATATTGCTCTTACAAATGTAGAATGTTGATAGAATAACAGGTCTTGCATTAGCATGAATCTCCTGATGTGTATGGAGTCTGAAAGCCAAATGTTCTGTCATTATTTATTAACTTCCATCTTCAATGATTTGCCACTAATTTGCCTGAAAACAACAATGTTATGTAAAACAGACCAAAAATATGAGACAAAATTCTGGATATTCGGTGAAACTCTGTACAGTTCAGAGGTATGAGTCACATAGTAAGGTCAGCAAACAGCCGGAGAATGCCTTGGACAATATCAGGGAAGTACAGTACTGTGGTAAGGTGCAGCAGACAATGGCCTGCAGCACACATAATCCCGGACTGGAGTACAGGTAACTGTGGCCTGAAGTCACCTTGTAAGTTCTGACAGTCACACTGGGCATGCACCTACACTTAGCTAATTTGAGCCAAAGTCTGTTGCCACATCTGCCCAAAGACCTGCTATGTGGAAATATGTCTGTACATACATACAGCTACATATACATACCTATCACTCCCTATCCCCTTACGCTTGATTAGTGCATCTATCAGTATGTATCATATATATATATATATATATATATATATATATATATATATATATATATATGTGTGTGTGTGTGTGTGTGTGTGTGTGTAGCTATATAAAGTACAATGATACATAGACTCTCCACATATATATATATATATATATATATATATATATATATCTACCTAACACATTTACATAATGTACACACACGACAACAGTTAAGGACACATCTCTGTTATACACATTTATATAGATATGTGTGGGGATATCTGCACAACAGTTGTCCAATGGAACCAAACCAATGCCACAACAGTACATAATCCACTCACCCACAGACGCCTGTGCCTGCAGACTGTCACCCTGTAGATAGACACAGGTATGCAGGTGGTGTAATGTACAATGGTTGCAATACATGCTTTAGACAGGCCATATTGTCCCTGGCCACATGTCTGCCTATCAAACTGCAAACAGCCACATATGGCCATACTGGTAACTGTGCACACATAGCAGGGATATTACCAGGTATACCACTCCTAGGACACCAGATACAATAACAGTACCAAGCAGTATCATTCTGCAGGCCACACATGCTGTCTAACACAAGGACACTTTGTGTACTCCACAGGTACTGTGCCTGCATCCACATATACAACAGACATTACCTGTAGTGTGTGTAGTAAGTGCTGTGAGCTGCAGTGTGTAACAGTAGATAGGTATGGGTTCTAATCTCATGTCATCCGTGTGTGTGTGTGTGTGTGTGTGTGTGTGTGTGTGTGTGTGTGTGTGTGTGTGTGTGTGTGTGTGTGTGTGTGTCTGTGTGTGTGTGTGTGTGTGTGTGTGTGTGTGTGTGTGTGTGTGTGTGTGTGTGTGTGTGTGTGTGTGTGTGTGTGTAAATATATCCCCTTACAGCACTATGGACATGCCTATATGGGCTAACACCATGCAATGGTATGCATTTTATGGCCCTGCGACTGTCTGCTGGCCTCTAAATTGTCCTCCTCTACAAAGCCTGCTGAAGTTACCCCCCTTAAGGGTGCTGGCTGACAGTCTAATATCTGATAAACTTTGTGGTGCATGTGATAAGTACTGCAAGATGCAGTGTGTAATCATAGATAGAGTCTAGCATCAGATAAACTCTGTTGCAGATGTCATAAGTACTGTGAGGTGCAGTGGATAATAGTAGATAGGTAGAGGTTCTAATCTCACATCATCCAAGTGTGTGCATGCATAAATATATTCTCTTACACCACTACAGACATGCCTATATGGGCTATCTCCATGCAATGGTATGCATTTTATGGCCATGTGACTGGCTGCTGGCCTCTAAATTTCCCTCTTCAACAAGGCCTGCTGATGTCATCCACCTTAAGAGCACTGGCTGGAAGTCTAATGTCAGATAAACTCCATGGTGCATGTAATAAGTACTACGAGCTGTAGTGTGTAATAGTAGATAGGTAAGAGTTCTAATCTAACGTCAACCAACTTTTGTGTGTGTATGTAAATACATCCCCTTGCGGCACTACAGACATGCCCATTTGGCCTATCTCTGTGCAATGGTTATGCATTTTAATCTCCAGTGACTAGTTGCTGACCTCTACTTTGGCCTCCTTTACAAGGCCTGTTGATGTTGTCCACCTTAAGAGCACTTGCTGGCAGTCTAATATTAGATAAACTCTGTGGTGCATATGATAAGCACTGTGAGCTGTAGTGTGTAATAGTAGATAGGTAGGGGTTCTAATCTCACATTATCCAAATCTGTGTGTCTATACATATATCCTCTTACAGCACTACAGACATGCCCAGATGGGCTATCTCTGTGTCATTGTTATACATTTTATGGGCATGTGACTAGTTGCTGACATCTAAATTGCCCTCCTCCACATAAACATAACTGATGTCCATCACCTTCTAGATTTGTACATTCAGAAAACCCTGGTGACACATATCGAGGGTAGCAGACCTGTCACAAAGTATGAATGCATGATTACACTGACTGCCCCCATTGTCCCTGATACACTGCTATACACATATGCACCTAGGAAGCCATGCATGTATACTGCCTTACCTCGCTGACATCATATGTCTGCTTTATCAGCATGCCATCCTGTGCCACTGTACTGCCACCATGTGTCCATTGTTTAACCACTCAGACACCTGGAATGGAAATATACACAGGTAAATGACACACCTGCCATTCTGTAACTCTACCGCCAGTCTAACTTCATGCAACAAAGATACACAAATTTTGATGTGTAGTCATGACACATGCCAGCATACAATACTTCTACTGGCCCACAAGTGCCATGGCAAAACAATATTTGCACTACACAAGTACATGTAAAGTAATGCAGTCACCCTGTGCATTAGACACATATTTGCATTTCCCTGTCTCGATGTCATGGATGGCAGGGATATGGCACATGTATTATCACATGCAAAGGGTGTGGTGTGGGGGTGCCAGAGGCCTAGGCTGTGCAAAACAGTGGTGATTGAGTGTGTGCATGCACACAGTCTAGCCCAGTGCTAGCCCTACACATGTGTATATTGGACAGTTGTGGACTGTACATGGTAGAGTGGACAGTTCACTGTCTGCAGCCATGAACACATGAACTGGCTCTGCCAGGACTAGCACTGGCACCACCATACCCAAGGTCAGATGTGGTGCTAGTACCTGATGGTGACTGCAAAATGCTGAGGCAGTCGCCCCATGGGATCACCTAGGACCACATGCCCATAGCCTTCCTCATCATGGTATGGACAGCACACTTCCCTTTGTAGCACTGTAGCTACTGACAGTACAGGAGTGTGACTGTGTATGGCCACATGGACTCCCAGCAGATGATGTTGCTGACCTTTGTCCACATGTCCGACGCCCAACTCCAACCAGATGTTGCAGCAGAGACATTGTGCAGTCAAAGCAGACACTTTCTCAGCCTACCATCTATCCATGACAGCAGGGTCCAGGGTGTCCCCAATGTGGTGGAGGCAGTCCCGGATGTCAAAATGTTCTGCATTCATAACCCTAAACATCCATCTGTTGTTGCATTTAGAACATGCTTGGGTCTCCATGACAGACCGAAACATGTGGTGAATGACCCATGATGTGACAACTGCAACAGGGGGTGGATGGACAGCAGTCCTCTTATGAGCATCCCTGTCAATCCACCTGTGTGAGACCTCACCAGCTCTCTGGCTATGACCAGTGTCTATACTCGATGAAGCCATAGTTTTCACACTGCCCTATTCAATGTCACCACCCTCTGACTGTCCAATATCTTTGGCCTTTGGTGACTGGGTATGTGTGGCCATACTGACTATGTGCAGTGACAATGGGGACAGAAGAGGGATGTCAACCTCTGGGACAGATTCAGCCACCTACAACACTCCCTGTGCCTCACTATGGCCACCATTAAGAGCAGCATCCAATGAGACACTGACATCAGGTTGTGAGGGGGACAGACTCCAACCCCCCCAGTCACCTGTGAGAAGCAAAACAACAGCAGTACATTATGACCTGCACTATTATGTATGGTAATCCACACAGAGGATCAACAGCTGCATTACACATCCTACATCTTCAAATCTCTGCTCCCATGCACAACAGATAAACTCACAACAACATACACAGTCAAGTCAGATGCATTATAAAATGCACTTCAGCTATATCCAGTTAACGTTGCCATTACAATAGCCCTGTAAGGTATGCAGTATGACAGTGTATGTGATAGAACTAAACATAACACCCTGTATACCTATTTTGAGAATGATATGCCAGCAGTAGTATCACTGCCTCAAGTATATAACATGAGTTTGTGCCTTTATCTTCCCATTAATTATTGCTTTGTTTTGAGTTCTTGCTGTAGGAGGTTGACAGGTATATTAGTCATATCTCTCAACTAAACAGGGACAAATGTCAACAGAAACAGGGACTTAGCCCGAGTACATCAGGGACATTCAGGGTCAGATTTACAATTTTAGAACTAATTATGTGAGACATGGACAGAATAAAATGATGTGAATTACAGTACATCACTTGATGTTACAGAGTATACACCCTCTGTTATTTTCACTATTTACTACATTTACTCCACTAGCTTTCCTACAACAGCTAACTGTTGTAGGTGGGACTGACAGGGACAGACCTGAGATAGGATTGCAATCAGGGAGAGTTGAGAGGCATGCATGTAGGTGTAGAAATGCAGAGTTTCAGTGACATGTCATTGTCATAGATCTAAGACAGGCTTACTGCTGTAATCCCTATTCCCCACACCTCCATCCCCCCATCTGCATCCTGTTATATGGAGAAATCTATTACATACCATGTGGAGTGCAATACTCCTTTGTTGAACTTTGCTTTCACTAATCTTTTGATAATACACTCTGTGTGTGTGTTAAGTCTCATACAGACCTGTTCCCCATAACCAGCTGCTTGCCTTTGTAAGATACTGCTCATTAGCAGGTGATTGCCTCTGTACCACTCTGTAGCTCAGAATGGTTAACTGCAGCCAGAACAGCTGTATTGTATTATCATTAGCCAATGACATGCCACAACATTGCAATATATAAGGCCTTCATGTAGGCCTTGGCCCCTGTCTTAGTTTTTGAGATGGACATTACTGAGGTGTGGAGACTACAGCTTTGCAGAAGGTAGGTGCAAACACCATCCACTATAGAGATTTATGACGTATGTTCACAATTTTGCCTTATATGTGTGGTCAGTGTCACATACCATTGTGATCATCTGGCAGTGCACTGGTAATTATTGCGGGCTGAGGTCAATAAGGGAAAAGACATGTGTGTGTCACACTGCATACCCATCAGACTATGCATGCTATTCTATCAACTTACTATCTTTGTAGGGACAAACTGTTAAACATGTCCCTATCTGTGGGCCTTTGCCACATCACCCCCAATTAAGTATGGCTATGTCAGGATCCTCTGTTCTAGGGGGTTGGGAGGTATGGTAGGTCTGTAGCAGCTACCTTTACACTTTACATACAGCCGTGTATGTTACAGGCTGCAGCTGCTGCTTCTTACAACACATGGGGGGAGTATGAACACTTTGGTGGGCAGCAAGCTGTACATGTAACTGTGTCAGCTGTGTCAGGCCTGTCATTACAGCAGTGCCAAGGCAAGGATATTCTACACAGTGCAATTGGGGCATGTGCTTAAGGTACATCTGTTATGCAACAGTGTGACTAACAGAGTAGTAGGAGAAATACAGATAGACTATATGGATATGTGCATTGTGTCTCTGCCTGCGGGCCTTGCCTTTGTATTGCAAAACTGGATAGCAGTTAATTAAGTAGCAGTAACCTGTGGGGAGTAAGACCGCATAACTTAGTCATTACTTGCTGTCTTCACAATAATGTAATTGAAGTGTGACAGAACACTGGATTTAAACCCAGGACTGTGTGTGTGGCAAAACGCACTGCATGCAAAGAATTTAACAGACTGAGCTACTGTGATACTGCAAATGCATGTGTATTTGCAGGATATATATGCACATATACAGGCTGTGAGAAACATTTCTACATCCATGAGTATGTGCATGGCTTTATATGGTTGCATTTCTGCACCAGGGACTCAGTTGTACATATACTTTGCCATTGCTGCCTTAGCAGTTGTCTTTCCACAAGTTGCTGATAAAAGGTCACATATGCCTGCTATCACAGGCCTCACTTACATCCATTAGTATGTCTTCATTATTATTTATTATTGCACCAGAGTCCAGGGTACACTCTCAGTTTTCACATTATTTTTTTTTATTTCAATTTCATGGGTAATGTCTGTAAATAGCAAGCAGTATGATTTGCTGGAAAACCTATATAACCTAAAGTTTGTGTAGAGTAGTGGGTTAATGCAGTGTACTATAGCTGAGAGAGGCCCAGGTTTGATGTTTGGCAGAGGTGTTCATTCTCTACATGTGAGTTACAATGTAATAGACATGTATAGCCATTAAAGCTCATTTAAGCTGAGCGAAGCAGCTCTGCACAACCCATGCTAAAAAAAATAAAGAAAAGAAAAACAGGATGATAGGAAAGCAGTGAAATGGGGCCAGCAGGGGAAAAAATGTGAAAGGCAGGTAGGGGTGTGAAGGTCAGGTGCAGGAAAGAACTATAGCTATCCATTTCTTGTACAGCAACAGCTGTACATTTTGACAGGTTTTATAGATGAATTTGGACTCTCAAACCCCAAAGAGAGGGGTGAGGACAACATAAATGTGCTATCAAGCCAATTGGACCAAATTAGTTGTGCCCAGTGGACATGTGTGCGAAATGGAGAGCTATGTATGGGGCAACATATATATATTTTTTGTGGGACGGGTGCCCAATTTGTTTAAGGAGAAAGTGGAATATTTGGGAAGGGACATAGGTATGTGTGGAGAGGTAAGTTGGGTAGGAGAGGATTCAATAGCAGAAAGACAACACAGACAAGACAGCAGACAAGGGTAGAGTGTTACGCATGTGGGGGGTAAACACCTTGGATGGGAAGGGTGTTGTGGAATCAGAGTCACATGTGCTTCCAGACGGGAGCAGTGTGACTGACATCCACACACATGGGCAGTCGACACTATTCCTTCACTGCCCCAAAGGTGGCTGTGCTGGAGACTGGATCCAGGGTTAGCCTGCCCTACCAGGTTGGCCAGTGTAGCCTCAATCTGGCACTGGGCAACGTTCATAGTTCTGATGAACGATCCTGCACACCATGATTGGCAGTTCCTGTTGGGTGTCTGCACCACCTCTGCCACAGCTACCAGGGGAGGCCGAGCCCCGTCCCCTGATGTGGTTCCACCAATCAGTACAGCTGTTGCAGGGGCAACAGAGGGGCCACCACCAGCCTGGGTCCCAGATGTACTGGGACCCAGTGCCATGGCCAGTTGAGACAAGGTAGGTGGATCACTGGGAACTGGCCTACCCTGATATGCTGTGCTGATGGAAGTATAGCAATAAGTATAGGTTAGTTATGAACAAAACATAATAATAACCGCACACCAGAATAGTGGAATTAACACAATTTCATGTCAATACATATTATGTGAAACAGAAAAATACATGACGGAACAGTCAGTATGTTAACAGCATGCCAGTAACAGTTAGAGCATAAGGCCTAAAAAATAAGTAATTCAACAAGATATGTTAATATGCAACCATTATAATACAGAATAATACTAATAATACACATGCTGAAAATACAGGTAATTTGACAACATATGTGAATAGTAAACCACAACCAATAGATAACAATAACAAAGAAATGAAGAAAATGGGTGGGGAGAGAGAGAAAAACAGTCCATCAGTGCCATTATAGGCTATTTATTTGACAACAGTACTACTGTCTACTCTATGGGTCTGTCCTTTCTTTACAGGTGACACAATGCCAGGGCACTTCTATGGGCTAGGCTTGTAAAGGTCCCAAGGCCATTAGCCCAGTACTCACCTCTGAACCTATGAACCTATGTGTACAAGTCCCCTATAGCTGTTGTAGCACATACATGCCTCTCAAGCTATTTGCATGGGATAGTATGGGCCAAGCAGGAACAACTGCAGGTTTATTACTACACAGAACACTGGCACATCAGGTCGACCTATATAACTACCAAGGTGTATTGCGGGCTGATGTAGTGATACACTGCAATTTAGGTAATCATTCCAATGACAATCCTGTGGCAGATGGATTACCCACTACTAATTACATTGCATGACAGCACAACACTTGAGAGACATGTATGTGTACAGTATAGAAACTAAACAAATATCATCCCTTAATTGGCAGGCATGGGGATAGAACACAATAACAGTAACTGTAGAGGACGCTGCATGGAATGTATGAACTGGCTGCAGCAACTTTGAACAGACACAGCATACAGCTATACCAAGTATGTGTGTTTTACTTATTTCATTTTATTTTATTATTGTTATATTTATTTCCTTTATTTTATGCTGTACTTTTGCATTCTTGCTAATGATTTTAACAGTCTGTGACATCTAAACACACAATTATTTACTCATAATATGGGGTACCTCAACCATTTACCAGAAGTTCCTGTGGAGAGAGAATTTATAAACATTATGTGACTGATACTGTAATATTTAGTGCTACATAGCACTGGACTGGAACTCTGGTCTGTGTGTGGCAAAATGTACTACATGCAGAACACTTAACAAACTGAGCTACTGAGTCACTGCTGACTACTGACTGACTGATATTTTCCTACAGCTCACATGGAACCAATATTTGAGCTGGCAGTACCATTACTGTTGTATTCTAGAATGCAGTGACAGTAGAAAACACATGCATGAAATACAAGCATAACAGAGATAGTAGCTAATCTATACATTAGTACATACAATGCAGGTGTACATAATATATTGTTATTGGATTGAAGTATTTGTGAAGTCAACAAACAATATCAGATCATGGAGTGGACTACCTCACCTATATACCTTGCTTGCCTGCTGTTTGTGGATGACAGAGCATCATGTGGACAATACTGGCCTGGAAACAACCTTGAATGGTACCGTATGTGTTAAATAAGACATGTGGCTGCCATTATATTTGCATGATATAGCTATTACAGTGTTATACTTGACTGCAACACCTTACCTTACAGCCTGAATGCATATAGCTGTACTGCAATGGTTAAAACAAGACAATCCTGATGTACACAGTTTACCTTGGTGTTATTGGTATTGGGTCATGTCTTTTTGCAGAACAGTTGGCATTATTAATTTCTTGATAAATAGCTCTAATTTCACACTTGATGCACTAAAGTCTTTATTGTATATACTTTAATGCAGGTAATGGTATTGTTTCATGTTTTTATTGCACTGCAGTAAGCATTATTCATTTATTGCACTACATTTATTCCAATACAAACTTTAATGTACATACTTTATTGCAGGTAATGCTTTACTCTTTCTTGCTTATTTCACTACAATTAGCATAATACATCCATACTCACCACGTTCACAGTGCAACCTGGCATAGCACCCTGCATGCGCCTCACGGTCACAAGCCCTCTCTTCTGCAGCTGTTGATGAGAAGCACCCCATTATGCATACCAGTTTACCAGACATTCAAGATTAGATATTGGTGAAACAGAAGAAAAAGTACTTACATACATGTGGGACATTCCCTCCCCAAAAGTCTTGGACCCAAGTGTCCAAGAGATCCCCCTTTCATCTTTACAGGTTATCATGGTGGTGATGACACTGCACACCTATGTAGGTGATATCAGTTGCACGGGTGAGTTCCCTTGCCAGCTGATCTCAGGCCTCTGCCTTGCACTGTGAGCCCTGGTAACCTCCCTGCAGCAGCAGGACTACATGGCTTTTTGCAAGTAGTCTGACCATGACCCTGGACTCCAGAATGCCCCAACACTGCATCCAAAAGCACAAACTCTCACCAATGCCTGCCATAGTATCCTTCAGTGACAGAACTCCAATGGATTATGCTGTATTTATGCTTATTGGGGTTAATATAGCCTGTTTTCTCACCTTTACATGCAATTGGGCAACATTTAAAAATGCTGCACATTACTTATCAGTGTGCAAACTAGTGCAGCTGAGCTGTGCTGTACAAAAACTTAAAAATCTGTATGCTTAGCAGTGCTCAGCTGTGTGCAAATCAGCTAAGCAGAGCCTAGAGTGCATAAACATTTTCAGATGTTATTGTGTTTATGTGGTGTTTAGCAGGTCCAAGCAGAGCGTAGTGGAGCACAGTGGGCCAGAATTTAAAAATAATTGGTATAATTTGTATTTCAAAAATAAATGCTTATTTTCCCTTCCATGTATTCAAATCCTGCACCTACTACTCATGAAAATGTACCTATACAAATTTAGCTATGAGGATATGAGGAATTCAGCTATACCTTTACATATACCTCTCAGCTGCCTATAAGTACTGCTGAGCACCATGCTGCACCATGCAAACCCGCTCAGCTATGCTTAAACATGGCCTTTAAATAAATAATTAATTGCATCTGGTTTCTATTTTTAGATGTCTGGCAGGTGTCTTGGTGCCACTTAGCATTGATGCACTTCACACAATGCCACACAAACATGCTTTTTTAAAAAAGAAAAAAAAAAAATAAACACTTAAAACAATAAAATAAACATTGGACATTATGCAACTGGACAGTGCAGGGAGTGTCTTACTCATCTGCAGACACAGTTGGCACTACACTCCCTACACTGATTCAATAGCCATGTTCCATGGCTCTCCCTTGGCAATGCACCATGATTAATATGCATGGTGCACTGCCAAGGGGGAACCATGTAAATGGACATGGTAACATTCTGTGTAGACTTTACACTGTGCCTACATGGATTTTATGGGAGAAGTGTTACAATTATAGTTTCTAAACAACTTAATTACATTCCCATTGATGTTAACAGAATCAGTTCCTAACATATATTTACAATATTTACATGTACCACATTTTCTCGTGCCAATAAATTTATTTAGTTGTTTTCCTCTTTATTCCTCTAATACTGCTTTCAAATTCAATGCTCTATGTACTATTTTGATTTTTCATCCTAACTTCTCCTCTATTTCCTTGTTTTCCAACACCAATGAGCAGTTTTTTTCAAAAATATTTTTATACACCATGTATTCATGGTCTATATGGTAATAAATGAACTAGTGTCACTTAATCAGTTCAACTCTGCATATAAAAATATTAGAAGAAACCTAGAGGATTTATTTATACAAGACCAAATTATTTGAATGTACCCAATCTAAGGACATCTATCATTTTCAGTCTGCCTAAAATTCATAAGAACATACAACAACCACCACTATGTTTCATTGTAGATGCAAGAGGGTCAATAACCTACCCCTTAGCAAAGTGGATAGATGTAAAATTAAAACCTTTGGTAATGAAAGAAGCATATAGTTGTAGAGATTCATTGGACTTTCTTGAGAAAATTAACAATTTTCCATTTAAAGATAACTATGTGTTTCTCACTATTGTTGTTAAAGATTTGTATATATCAATACTACATGAAATTGGAAAATAGTGGTTTTGTGAATATTTGTTTGAACATACTATCCTGCAGGAACAAATAAATGTGCATGAATATCTGTTAGATATGGTTTTAAAGAGCAACTTTATTTGGTTTAATTGAAAATTATACCTACAGAGAAAAGGGGCAGCAATGGGGGCGGCATGTGGTGGGTTGTTTGCCAATATTGTGATGTCCCAGTAAAAAAAGATATTATTTCAATCCCAGCATTGTAATGGTTGTAAATTTTACACCCAATGTTTGGATGACATTTTTATCCTATGGGATGAAAACATCAATAAAGTGCCTGCATTTTTGGATTTATTATTCAAAACATTAGATTTTTTAAATTCACAAGTGTACTGAATGAAACACAAATTGTCTAGCTAGATATCTGGTTGGAGAAGGACATTGAAGAAAAAAGGTTTACATCAATAATTTATAGGAAGAGCACATACTCAAATAATTTTCTACACTTTTCCAATGGACATCCTTTGCCTCAAAAATTATCAGTGGTAAAAGGCCAATTCATGTAGGCAGCAAGGATGACAACAGATGAGGAAGAATTTGTGGATGAGTATATGAAATTGAAAGACATGTTTAAGAGTAGAGGTTATCCAACAGCCTTTGTGGAGGAGATTATGTTAGAGGTGATCAATAAGACAGAAAGAAAGCACATCATGCCCATTTTGAAAGGTAAACAAGTAGAGATAAACATCAACAGTGAACAAGATAAACTATTGCTTAACCAGTCATTAGTATTATCGATGTACATGATCTATAATGTTGGTCCAGCTGAACAGATAGGGAATGACCGACAAAATAATTCATTTATTACCATGTACACCATGGATACATGGTGGATAAAAACATTCTTGAAAAAAACTGGTCGTTAGTGTTGGAAAGCAAGGAAATAGTGGAGAGGTTAGGAGAAAAAACACAAATAGTACATAAGAGAGCATTTAATTTGAAAACAATATTAGAGAAAGAAAGAGGAAAACAACTAAAGAAATTTCTTTGCATGACAAAATGTGGCAAATGTAAATATTGTAAATATATGATGACAACTGATTCCGTTAACATCAACGGGAATGAGATTAAGTTGTTTGGAAACTATAATTGTAACACTATGTGTGTTGTGTATGCATCCTTATGTGATTTATGTATGGGAGTCTACATAGGGAAGACAGAAATGCGATTGAGAAACAGAGCATATGAACTTTATTATTAGATGAAAAACAAAAAAAGAATCAAATCCATTATTTAAGCATGTCATGCATCATCCAACAGACAATGTTATGTTTTCAGTGTTAGATAAAATTAAGCAGGCTCAGTGAGGGGGACCATGAAAATTATACTTGGAGAAATGTGAACTTTATTGGCAGCTGTGGCTGGGAGCAAGTTACTGGCCGGGGCTTAAAGTTGTCCTTTCCATTTCATGTATTTTAAAGCTAAAAGTTCAAGAAAGATAAGTAAAAAGTTGATTGTCATTTTAAGTGTGTAAAGCGGCAATATTATCATGAACTGTGACTGGTGAAGAAAGGATGTGTGTTTATTATATGATGGAGTTTTATCCGTTGTTTAACTGAAGTGAATATTAATGTGTTTTATCTGAAGAAGGTTTCTATCATAGAAGATGAAAGCACTTATGTAAATTTGGTTTTAACAGGTTATTAAAGTATACATTTTAAGTTTCTGGCTCATTTGTTTAGCCTGTAGCAGCATTTTTTTGTTTGTAGGCTACTACAGTTATGATAGTCCATACAACATAGGTGTTAATGAGTTAATGACAGCATGATTAGTCACTTTCATTAACAAACCACCCAAAAAGCCAGCAATTATAGTCACATTGTTAACTGTGATTGCACCTCAAATTTCTGATTTTTATCAAAATTATCTGCATAGTAATTTATTTCAAGCTTTTTTCACACAAAGACATAATAGCCACAATTAAATATTCCAATTTGCTTCATACAAATGCACACTAGTCCAACAAAGTGAAATTAATAACCATTTAAAATAAGCAGATAAGAAGGCAAGTAAATATCATACAGAGACATCCACTCAAATCCAAAAATGATAGCCACTTTGATGGCAACATCTTAGACATTGTGATAATGGCCATAGTAATATATTTCATGTTGTTTCATACACAACAGCCACAGTAAAGTATTACAACTCACTTCACAAAAATGCACACTAGTCCTGCAAAGCAAAATTAATAGCTGTTAAAATTATCAAACAGCTGCAGTATAAAATTCTTGCATCCACAAACACAACCTTGCCCAGCAGTTAAAGCAATGTTGACTGTGGACATCAGAGACATCTGATCTTGATAAAGATATGGTCACTGTAAATGTAATTAAAGTTTGTTTTGAGGGAGCAGTAGCTACACTACTGCAACTTGCTTTACAAAAAAACAGTTAGAACTTGAAATCCAGAATAATGAGGAAATAGCAGCAGTCATTTTAATCTTACAGACAGCTTCTGGATCCAGAAATTACTGCAACCTTGCCTGAGTGCAGTCAAATAAAAGAATAAATAAAGGTGATACTATAACTTATTTTAATAATTTCAATACACACAGTTGTTCCCCAACTCCCACAGCAGGGCAACAACCATGAAAGGCATCCACTGTCAATATCCTTCATGTTGCCTGCCAAGATATTTAAAAAAATTGCCTCATGTTACCACCAGTGCTGATTTTTTGCACCATGATCATCTTTTTACCATTTTATATTCCTGTGCTTTCTGCTTCTCAATGTTCCATGAATCAGGTAGACAATGGAAAAGCAAGGAGCTTAAATCCTCAGAGTTGACTGGTAAGGTGTACCTGACCTACTGTAAAGGATACCACAGCAGTGTTCACTTTTAAAAAGGGTATCATGGGATATTTATGCAAGTGAAAGTTATGTGGCTTATTTACTTTAGGAAAAACAGATAAACTGTCAGTGTCACTACTATTCAATGAAGTCTTGTGCTGCCCACTCCTACACTGGCCATAGGGTCCCCATGACCAGGATTTTGAGTGCCTTCATTATAATCCACCACTGACTGTATTTGAATAAATGCCAGTGCCAAGGCCAAAAAAGGATCCTTGGAACAGTTTGATTAACCATTTAAAAAAAAGGGATAAACTTCTACTCCTCCTCTACAGTGGAGCTCCAAGTCTTCATAATTGCTCCTTGTAGATTCAGCACCCCCAATGACTTTTTATTTATTTTGTATTCATTATCCAGGACTATCTGACTGGGCATAAAAAATCCCTTTTCATCAGAAGCCTGAGGAGAAACGCTCCACATGACAAATACTATAATGTACATGCTTCACAAGGCAAATAGCAATAGTAATACTTAGTAAAAACATCACTTATAAGTCTTTACATATAGAATTCATGCCATTATACATGTACAGAAAATATGCATTACATTGCAGTTTTGCATATTGCAGAAAATCACTGTCTTGTAGTTTAGTTTGCTTGATGGAGGGTAGAGTTTCAAGTTTTAGAAGCATAGGTATAACAGAGTGCATTTTCTGCTGTATTTAGAGATTTTTTTACAGTAACTAAAGATTTGTCTTTGGAGCATAGATTTCTGCTTGGATTATAGTGCTGGATCATAAATTTAAGAGGTGAGCATTTGTATGGGTTGAATATTAAATTGTAGACTACTAGAAGCTAGGGTTGGTAAAGGGTGCGTGACAGTTTATTCCAGTTTAGTAGTCTGAGGGGTTGGCAGTGGTGAGTACAGTAAAATATATTTACCGCACATTTTCTGATTGTATTGGAACCTTTGAGTTTTGTTCTCTGCAGTCATATCAAGTTTGTGAATACTTGAGGGACATTTAGTGCAGTATGGAGTAAGTAGGCTTTTGTAATTGTTTCGCTGGCTTTATCTGTGAGCTAATGTTTAGTTCTGTAAAACAGGTCAAGCTTGCAATGCATCTTTTTGACTGTTATTCAGATATGAGGATCGTATTTCATATCATCATCTATTCTGATTCCAAGAAGCTTAATAGGATACAAGTTCTGTCTTAGTGTTGTCAGATGATGAAATGTTAAACTGGTCTTTTTAGCAGTAAAAAGGAACATATTTTTTTTTTGGGGGGGGGTCAGTAGTAGCTTTGAGCTGTCCACCTAGGTTTCAGTGGATGTGAAGGATTCTTGGATCACTTCTGGAAACTTGTACTGGGTAGGGGTGGAGTAGATTAATGTACAACCATCAGCATACTGAATAAGAGTAGAATCTTTTGTCTGCTGAGTGTTGATCATTTATAAATACATTAAATGGAAGTGAACTCAGCATGGATTTCAGTGGTACAACAAATGTGACAAGTTAAAAGGAAGAGTACTCATTTTTCCATTTGACAGCTTGTTACCTGTCTGATAAATAGCTTTTAACTAGCAGAGAGAGGTCTAGAGAAGACAGATTCTGTTTTAGTAGATGATGGGAGACTGCATTAAATGTTTTTGGCAAGTTAGATAGCCAAAATGTCTATTTTTATTGATGTTGTAATAAAAACTAGTAAGTCTATAGCGCTACTATGGTTGAGTCAAAAAACTTTATTGTGGTGATTGAAGAAGGCAATTTACACTGCGGCAGTTAAGTATTGAATGTGTATGCATTTTTCAAGGATTTCTGATATGAGAGGTACTGTAATGGTTTACCTGAAATTATAATAGTCATTACATGAACTTCCTTCATAAAGCAGCTTATTTGTTTAGCTATATAGTTGGAACATGACATTCATTAATGGTACTTTTTATTTGGATGATTATGGGGTAGGCAAGGTCATTGGCAGCTATGTTCAGGTATTCTGGTGAACGCCTGCAGCCAGAGTAATGGTTTTCAGCTGGAGGGAGTGTTTTTTTTTTAACTGATAGGGTGGATACAGTGTTTTTTTTAAAGGTTGAGTGAGTTGGATTTTAGTAAAGGTTTTTGAATTAGTTTTTGTACTGAATGACTGTTTAATTGGTCAACTATCCTTGGGGATCCCCAGGTGATAGGTTTGGTTGGTGAATTGTGACCTGAGTTTAATAAGTTTGTGATGGATGCCAAAAGGAGGAGTCTTGGATTGTATTGGTGAGTTCTCTGCCTGCTACAGAATTGACTCTTTTGTCCTTTTTTATGCTATTCTTTGTTGAATTTCTGAGGTGTCTGAAGTATTGTAAATATTCCTAATTATTTTGATTTTTTCCATGATTTCCAGGCTTTGCCCCTTAGTCCCATTAGTTGCTTAGTTCCATGTGACAGCCAGGGAGCAAGATTTAATTTGCCTCTCTTCTTTCATGGGGGCATGATTATTTAGTACGGCTAGAAAGATTGTATTGAATTAAATTGCTGCTTCATCTAAAGGGAATGTTTTTAGAAATGTACAGTTGCAAGATTTTAGAGTAGAAATAAAAGTATCTACATTCAAGCTAGTCAGATTGTACATTAAGTTGTAATGGTGTTGCCTAGGGGACTGGCTAGGGATTCTATTGGCAAAAGTGGGTAGATGGTCACTTAGATTATCAGTTAAGGTATCTGAGGTACAGATATTGCAAGGCTGTAATGATACCATCAAGTCTAAACTCAAAAAAGCTGACAAACTACATAAAAAACAAAAAAGCGAGGTTGTAAGAGAGCAGTCACAAAAAGAATTATTGACTTAAACATAGGTTTATTAGTGCTTTCGGAGAGAACAATGTCTGTCCTTCTTAAGACAAAATTCAAACAAATTAAGCCAAGTATTTATAACAATCAAAAAACGGCCAATTATCTAATTAGCCAAAATGCTCAACAAGCGTTTGTAAAACGCCCAACATTAGACTCAAGCACATAAAATCCTTCTATAAAAAGCCCCTGCAGAAAACAAACACATAATCTACTAAGAGACTACAAAATACCAGCCCTATTTTAAAACTAAAAAGTGCTATATAGCGCAATTCTTAAAAAAACTTTACATGTTATATATCAAAGATGCAATTCTAATTACCTATATAATGTTATAACAACAATGTATGCAATACATTATATCAAAATAACAAAACTATATAAAACAGACTAAACCCAAACTTTAAGACCCAGATCACCTTCTCATGGTAAGATGTTTAAGAATACAACTAATGGAAATGTATTAGTTAAGTCCAGGATACATATAAGTGGCAGTTGTTATCTGCCAGAATACCTCTTCCATCTCTAACTGGACCTGCCATGGGCCACCTCTTACATCAATTTCAATGTGTTTAAGAATGGCAAATTTAAAACTATGGTCTGTAAATTCTATGATATGCCTAGCCAGAGCATTAGTAGAATCGTTCTTACTGATGGCGTAATAATGCTTGTAAATGCACTGCTTTAATTTCATTTCAGTTTTACCTATATAGAAAGCAGCGCATTTCTCACAACAAGCAGAATATACCATGCTTTTAGTCTCACAATTATATTTACCTCTAATATTATATATTTTATCTCTAATTCTAACTTTGGGGTCTGTACTGACGTACTTACATTGTCTACATGACCCACACCTAGTCATACCAGTATTTTTAGCATGCCTTGCATGCTGCTTAATTTCAAGAATAGATTTTAATTTTTGTCCCTGCCTGTAGATGATTTTAGGACCTGCTCCAAACAAATTAAACAAGGCACTATCCTCTATAATGAGGGCCCAATTTTTACTAAGTAACCCTCTTATTTGCAAATGATCTAAACTGTAAATACACAAAAAACTTGTCCTAAAAACATGGTCATTACCCTTACTATGAAGATCACTCACATTACTCGATTCTACTACACTCTGACCATTAAATTTTGACAAGATTGGTTTAAAGTGACCTGTTTGACATTTGTACACTACTTCAGATGTGATATCAACCACCATAGATTGTGGGTACCCTCTATTGGTAAACATGGATCCCAAATGCTCACATTCTTCTATAAAATCTTTGTAATCAGAAATCATCCTTGCTGCCCTAACCATTTGTCCTTTTACAACAGTTTTTTTCTGATGGTAAGGGTAACAGCTAGTAAAGTGTAAAAATGCATTGGAATATGTGGGCTTCCTATAAATAACACTTTTATACCTAGAATTGACAATATCCTTGGATAAGAGGATATCTAGAAAGTTGATATCATTCTGCTGTAAGTTATACGTAAACTTAAGGAATTCAGTCATAAGGGAAATATTCGAAATAAAAGACCATACTAATAGTGGTGGTCCCTTCCAAATTAAAAACATGTTGTCCTGGTACCTAGTGTACCAGGCGACATTATTGTGGAATAGGATGTTGTTAAATAAGAATGTTCTTTCCCAATGAGCCATTATACAATTGGCGAAACTCCCGCTGCAGGGTGAACCCATTGCCACCCCCGATTTCTACAAGTATATTTTACCATCAAAAACCATGTAATAATAAGTCAATACTATCTCTAAAAGGGTCTCAACCAAGTATATGGTGTTATTGTTAATCTTTCTAGATGTTAGAAACTCTCTTATCCATTCTAGCCCCAAATTTTGGGGTATAACAGTATATAAATCCTTTACATCTATTGTAAGGAAGAAAAAATCTTGATTAAAAGGAATATTGTTAATATCTCGAAGGAAGCTCCCAAGAATCCTTGCAAATTTGTGACTCCTGTTCAACCAAAGGCCTTAGAATACTACCTACATATTTGGCACATGCGTAAGTTATTGACCCCCGCCCATCAACAATAGGTCTAAAAGGGGGGTTATTTATTGACTTATGGATCTTAGGTGTGCCAAACAGTACTGGTAACTTGGGGGCAATCATGTTCAAATAGCGATACAAATCGATGTCAGTAACCCCTTCCAAAAAAGATCTTCAAGAATGAACCTTATTTTATTGTAAGCTGAGTTTACCTCACTGATACTAGCAAGTGTGTAAGACTTAGTGTTAAGTTGACTTAGCATTTTTTCTACATAAATGTTATAATCCATAAAAACAAGTCCACCCCCCTTATCGGGTTTCATTACCCTTATATTGCATTCCTGTAACATGCTGATAAAGTCACGTTGATTTCTAGTGATGTTAATACTACTATTATTATTTGTTACCCTATTAGTTGCTAAAGCCCTTAGATCAAACTCACACATCTTCTCAAAGGAGTGAAAAGTCTCATGTAATGGGGGATTGAAGATGCTAGAAACTTTTAAGGAACTAATGAGGATGGACTTCCCTCCCATAAGAACTTTCAAATTTAACTTACGCACAAACAATTTAAGATCAATGATCATTTTGACCAAATCCATTATTGTTAGAACTGTTCTGTTCTTGTGATTGCAGGTTGTTGTAACCACCGTTGACATTATTCTTACTCCTAGTGTTGTTATTAAACAGTCTCTCACTACGGCGAAGAGGCTGCACTTCATCAACCTGCATATTAGATATAGTTTCATGAACCCTGTTCGATTCATCTTGTATATTAGCATTAACTTCAGGCGGGGTCTCAATACCATTGGTGGCCTGTGATGTAGGGGGTGGGTGGGGGGTATGTTCTATTATTTAAATATTCATGAGTGTCTCTGGCAATTTTTTTCTTTTTTATATTTGTCATTTTTACCATAGTTGCCTCAATACTGGTAAAAGTGCGAACATATTCATACTTGTACCTCAAAAAGTCACAGTCTGTTTTTATATTGTGTTCCAATAATTCAAGTTCACCCTTTAAGGCATCAACTTCTAACTTATACTGAGCAACAAGAAGATTAATGAACTCAAACCCTTGTTTGTCAAATAATGTGAGAAGCTCACGATGAAATTGTGAGCCTTCTATAAGACCAACTGGATAGCGCCATTGTCGTAGGCCTTTAGGGATGAGTTTTTTAACTAAACACTCTTGTAGATAATAAATTTCAAGTTGTAGTTTTTTGCATCTGAAAAGTTTATGTTCAAAATTGCTTATTAAGTTGGTAATGTTACTCACTGTTACATCGGGGTCTTGTTGCTCACCCGCTGTACTCACATTTCCAAAAAAGTTGTTATTCAAAAAACTACCAATAGATGGAACGGAAGCAGTGTCTAAGTTCTGAAAATTGCTCCCTTGCGTAGAATTATCCAGGCGCAGTAAGTTAGTACCTTGCCCAGCTTGAATATCCAAAGACACTGGAGAATGTCTGACATTGTTATTCCCAGATTGAGCTGGGCAAGCTGTGGTTACTATTGCATAATTCCACTCAGATGGATTATGTTGCCTAGTTAAACCAGAAGGCGGACTCCTTAAAGTAACGGAGTTTCCAATGCCAGTAAAGGAGTCCATACGTTGGGTGAGACTATCAACTCAATCCATTAGGATATGAATGAGGGCTGTTAAGTTACCTTTAGCATTCGCTTCAATGGTCACAGCCCTATTGTTGTTGTTTTCACCATTCTGCTCCGCTTGAGTGAAAAGCGAGCCTTGAGGTGATGCTCCAAACTCACTCGCCATGTTGACAAACAAATCCAAACTCAAAAAAGCTGACAAACTATATAAAAAACTGTCAGTAATTATTTTTGTGACTGCTCTCTTACAACCTCGCTTTTTTGTTTTTTGTTTTTTATACCATCAAATCTAACAGTGATTCTCCATTAGTGGGTTTATTGTATTTGGAGTCTGTATGAGTTGTTTAAAGACAAAGATTGACTCTTGCAGTACGAGTGTCATATAATTTTGAACCAATCTATATTAAAGTCTCCTAAGATTAGGGTTTCATGTAATATACTGATGTACTTGCAGGATAATGTGTCCTCAATAATGGGTATGTTATTTCCTAGAGAGAGATATATACTGCAGTAATATACAGGTTCTTATAGGAGTTAAGTTTAAGAAAGGAAATAAGGATTTCTGCATTGTTAAACTAAGGCTGGTTGTGCTCATACAAAGAATTTCAGTATCTTTAACAGCAGCTTTTAAAAAAGTGTCTGTAGTTACTAGTATGTCAGGGGGGTAGCCACAGTGGTGCAGCGGTTATCATTGCCACTTCACAGCAAGAGGTTCTTCGGCTCGATTCCTCCCTGTGGTCGCGTGGGTTTACTCCGGGTGCTCTGGTTTCCTCCCACATCCCAAAGACATGTAGTAGGTGGATTGGACACTCTAAATTGGCCCTAGGTGTGTGTGTGTGTGTGTGTGTGTGTGTGTGTGTGTGTGTGTGTGTGTGTGTGTGTGTGTGGTGTGTGTTTGTGTGTGTGTGTGTGTGTGTGTGTGTGTGTGTGTGTGTGTGTGTGTGGAAGGTAGGGCACTGGGCTTGCAACTCTACACCGTAAAACTCTACTGCCAATCATGAGTGGACAGATGATCCGCTGTGGTGACCCCTAACCGAGAAAAGCTGAAAGAAGAAGAAGAAGTTACTAGTATGTCAGGGATGTAGTATAATATATAACACATGCAAGTCAGCAGCTTTGTTTGAGATGATCCTGTGATTAACACTGATGAGTTTTAAGCCTTTGCTCTCTGATCTTTGTTTTAGTGGTACTGAAATGATAGTGGTTGGGGAGGGGTGATTATCAGGAATGGGTCACGAACTGGGGCAGGAGTAGGGTGATGTCTCCACAGACTTGTAGTGAAGCTGGGAAATAGTGACCAGGAAACAACTTTTTGATCTGATATATACATAGCTTATTTTGCTTTAGAATGGTATGTTTGAAGAGGATGAAATGAGAACTATTGCAGAGATTATGAACTGTTGTGATAGTACATGTGGTGGAGATAGTACTGAGACTTTTAGACATCGGGTTGGATATGTAGTTAGGGTAAATGCATTTGTGATTGCATGCAAGTTGCAAGTATGAGTTGTACTATGTGTACAGGCATGCATAGGTTAGGGCTAGAGGGACTAGTGCTGGAAGAAAGAGATTTGCTGGTGCATTTTGTGCTGTAAATCTATTTTGGTAGAGTGGCTGTATGTGAATAAAAGTAGCATTATTCTAGCAGAGTGCACAGAGAGGCAGAACTTTGCAGAGTCAGTTGGTAGTACCATGATACATGTAGAAATACAAGAAGAAAGTGGAAAATAGTAACATAAAGACAGAGTCTTCTATGTAAAGAGTGATGACATTTTATACATGGAGAAATGTAAAGAGGAAAGGAGGAAGTGATGTCATGACTATTTCAGAGGGGAAGTGATGTAGTAGGAGATGTAAAAGGAGGAGGAAGTGATGTAAGGATTATTTTAGAGAAGATATTACCATATTCCTCTTACTTCCAAGATCTTTACCTTCTAATCCAGTTCCTCATCCTCCCATCATGTGACTAATGGAGAATAAACTGTATCAGTCTGTCAGCTCTCAGTATCCTCTGTCTAAATTGCCAGTACACTTAACATAACATCTAACACTGGCTGTGCCCTAACCTCTTTCCTGGTTTTCTGTTTTCTGTTCTTCCTGTTCTCTCTTCACTTATAATGATCTCCTTTATGTAGGTAGCTACTGCACCTCCCATAGCTTTCCCAAATAACCAATACCCACACATCTCAATGTCTGCTTATGTCGTTGTTGGCTAATGTTTTTGTGACACCAGCACTTTCCATCTACAATCCTAAAGCAGTGTTTTCCCTTTCCCATCTTCTAATACACACTCCTTACACTGCAGAGTTAGGCTACCCAGCCATGGTCCAAGTCATTCGTTTGTTCTTCTGTTTTTTTTTCTTTTTTTTATCCTTCTCTGTAATTTCTAAATACCTACTTCCCACTTGTACTTCTGTTATTCACCTGCACCATCTTAATCTAAAATGCAAAAGTATTGAAACATACCTTTCCAACCCAGGATAAAGTACCACTCTCTCTCTTCAAGGGTAAGATGATGCATGTAATATGTGTACAGCTGCTCTATCTACCAGCTTCTCTTCTTCCTTGCAGCTAGTGATTTTACTGTAATCCAATTTCCCTTGTGCAGCCTGCTGGTACATGTAACATTTCCAGAATGAAAAGTCCATATTTCTCTCCTGGTATCTTTGTCCTATTCTTAGCCCTGCCTGATGATACCTAAGCCATTTCATCTGACAGATCACTGGTATCTACATGTGCCACAATATGCATCCACTCCACTCCTCTTGGTTTCACTTTGATCACTTCTTCTAATGTTTTGCTCAATCTAATCATGAGACCAGTTTCACTAAGATATTTTCTCTCCTTTCTTTCTTGTCTCTATGGCAGACTATCTAATCAACAAACCTGTCTTCTTTTTTTCCATTCACTGGCTCTTCCCTCCTTTACTTCTCATCCCATACTACTACCCTCATATACATTCACAATTATCAGCTACACCTTTTTCACTGTCTGTGGTGCGTTTCTCCCACCCTCTGGTATACATGCACACTTTACCATTAGTACTTAGCTCTGTCAACACAACACCTACTTGTTTATCTTTTTTTGGTCATCTGATTTCCTATTTGCTTAAGTTTCACTCCTGGTCTACATCCCTCCTGTTACCTTTCAGTGTTCATTCCTACCATGTTTAACTCATTTCTCCTTTATCTACACTTTTGGTATCTCTTCTTTCCTAGATTCTTTTTCATGGTCATTCCTTTTATGTCTTGATCTCTCACTCACTTCCTTCACTTTCCTCTGTGTCAATCCACTTGTTTATACTTCTTTTACAATCTCTAACCTTCTTCATTTGTCATTTATCTTTCCTCCTCTAACATGTCCATCTCATTCTGTTTGCAGGTCTCCTCTTTCTCTCCAGTCTGATGCTATCTTTTTATGCCTGACTAATCAATCTAACATCTCTAGTTCCCATAGTCCCCTATGAAGCTCACATATTTTTGCAGACCCCACATCCTCTCCCACCCCAAAGATCCCAGATCTGAATACCTGCTCCATATCTTGAGCATCTCATAGGTATTTTTCCTACCTTTTTGTCCCATGTTGCTTTTTCTATGTCTCATTCTTGGATCTAAAACCTTTTCTTTATTTCTTGCTTATATGCGTTGAATTATATATAAATACATACATAAATCAATCAAATTAAATCCAAATTCTTCAGATGTATTTTGGGAGATTTACAGAACTGTTGACCAGCAATAAATCTAAAACAGGCTTTAATGTGGTTCCTTTAGTGGGGCAGGACTATTTTTCTCACTCTAGTGCAGTTAATGTTTTGAGGTTTAATATAACTTGGTTGAGATTCTGTAAGTTGACCAAAAAGGTTCAAACCAAGAATAGTGTAGCCATATACATAATTTTTATGATAAAGTTGTATTTGTCAGTTTCGGTGGAACAATAAGCATCACACTTACCTGTGGTGCAGAAGGCTGTCGGTTTTATTTTCACACCAGATGGGTGGATTGTGGACAGTGCAGTTCAGCTTGGGGGTTATACTCATGACTGTGTCATCGTTCAGGTGAGACATTAAACAGACGTCCCATCTGCTTGGGTTAGTGGTTGCTTGTTTTTGCTGCAAAATATTCCACTGCACTTATTGAAGAGAGTAGGGGTTTTATTTATTCACACATCATACATATCCATTTTTTAATTATCATTATTACATTCTGACACCTCCAGATCTGATTAAACAATTATTTACATCTCATTTCACAAGTAACCAAAGCAGCCCTTACAATAAATTTATCAAGATGTTTACTGTCTTTTTCTTCTCTAAACCCATACCATCCACACAATATGCCGTTTACTGCTGTAAACTCTCAAACTTTAATCCTGATGCTTTCAATCAGCTGCTCTCTTCAATTAACTGGTCCTTCCTCTACAATCTCCCCATAGAGAAAGCAGTCCTAGCTTTTAACAACATCTTCCTAGACATACTCAACTCCCTGGGCCCTATCAGGAAACTAAGGATCAAAACTCATTGTGCCCTTTGGGTCACACAAGCCACCCAAATCCTTATGAATAAGAGAGATGGTGCATGGAAAAATGGAAAAAATCCAAATCCAATCCAATGCTGATCTTCATACTTATAGAGAGCTTCATAATTTAACCAATAGAAAGGTCACCCTTGACAAACAAAACATTTTTCATAAACCACTTAATAATCCACACTCCAACCAGAAAAAAATTCAGGCAATCTGTTAATAATATGTTGCATCTTGGGTGCCCATCTTCCCCTAATCCCTGCCCAAATAGCTCTCCCTCAGATACTACTACATTTCTAAATTCCTTCTTCATTGACTCTGTCCGCAACCTTACCAAAAATGATAATATTGCCAACCCCACACCACCTATGTCTACTAGTTCTACCATTTTTTCTCTTAAACCTGTCCCCACAGCCTACATCAAATCCATTCTATCCAAACTTAAAACACACTCAGCATTAGTTGACAACTTAACTCAATTCCTATAAATGACTGCTAATTCAATCACTTTCTCTGTTTCTATATTAATCAACAGATCCATTAAGGAAGACTGTGTGCCTGGTATCTGGAAAAAGTTCTATGTTATACCCTTGCTTAAAGGTGGTAATTCAACTGACCCCTCTAATTTCAGACCAGTTTTCATCCTATCTCCCCTGTCAAAAATTCTTGAAAAATGCATTCGCAAACAGCTGTTCAATCCCCTTCTCCAAGAAATTTTCCTTATCCCCACACAACATGTTTTTTGCCCAAAGCATAGTACTGCTACTGTTCTGACATACTTCATAAATACTATCGCAAAATCACATAACAGTATGTTAGTTTCCTGCCTGTTTCTTGATCTATTGAAAGCCTTTGATACTGTTTCTTTTTTTTTAAAACAAGTTTATTGTTTTTAACATACAAAATAAATATCATAACAATTTTATACAAGCAATTAAAATAGAAATAGTTATAACATTCAATAAAATAACCAAAGTATTTACAAAGACATCCACTACAAATCAAATCAATTGATTAAACTATAATGTCATGCTATTGAGACTAACATTTTTTTAACAGGTTTTGTAAAGTATCCCATATAATATAATAATATGTTTTTCTAGTAGTTCTTGATTTTATTGTCATCAATTCCATATGACACAATTCAGTCATAACATTTTTAAATTCATTAAATGAAGGAGGGGTATCTGAAATCCAATTTCTGGTTATTATTTTTCTAGCCACTGCTAGAATAGACCATAATAAGGGAAGTTTAACTTTTTTAACACTTTTAGGAACAGGTGTGTTAAATAATATAAGTGATTTAGAAACAATGAAATTATCTGTGAAAAGGGCCTGCAAAAAATCATTGATTAACTTTCAATATTCCTTCAATTTTATACAGTCATAAAACATATGTGCCCAATCAGCATTTATTTCTACATTACATCTTTTACATAAGTTGTCTTTATTATTTATTTTATTCATCATTAAAGGTGTATAGAAGGATCTATGTAAAAATTTCCAAGTAAAAAGTCTCCAATTAATGGAAGAAGTAGTTTTATAAGCAGATTCCAATATATATTGTTTATCTTGATGTTTTGGTGATTCACCATTAATGGAAATGAAATAATTCCAATAGGTATCTGAACTGTAATGAGTTTCTTCTCTGATAATTTTATGTATGTATGAGAGCTTACCTTTATCAGAAACTCTATGTTGTAAATATAATATCAAGTAATCAATCAGTATTGGAACAGATTCTTTAACTGTTAAAGACATTAAATCAATTTTATTAATAAGATGTTGTCTAAAAGTCTGAATTTCTAACCAACATGTTTCTCTCAAATCAAATTCTTGCTTTAAGAAGTCTAATTTTTTACTTTATTATCAGACAGCAACTGATACCAATACCTTAGATCATTCTCTGTGACTAAAAGAGTTCTTTCAGAGGTGGTTGACAAAAGCATACCTTGTGTATACATTATAGGGAATAGAATAAAATTCCATTCCTTATACTTAGGATGCATGAATATAAAATTACGATAACTGATAATAATGTTTAATGGGTAACTAACTACATATTTTGGTGTAATGGATGAAGTACAACATTCTTTTAGTAACCATAACATGGGGTTATTTACAATAATATTTTTATGTATTAAAGAGATTTTCATGAAGTGAATGCTAATTAGCTCCCAGTAATCTTTCCATCTTGCAACATATGACTGATCTATTAACAAAGTAATAACTTTAGTAATTCCAGTACTTTAGTAATTCCAATAATAACTGGAAATGAAATGCCCCCTTGAGACCAGCTATTAGTATGTTTCTTTAATGCAATCCTAGGTCTATTAGGTGCCCATAAGAAATTTAACATTAGTGAATTCAATTTCTTAATAATTATTTTTGTAGGTGGGAGTATTATTGATTGTATTAAGTATAATATCTTAGGCAATACTATCATTTTAATAATTGTGAGTCTCTCTTCCATGGTAAAAAACATATTGTTCCAGCTATTGAAAAGATTTTGTATATTAAGAAGACAAGTACTATAATTATTATGTATAATAGATTTGATATATTTAGTTAATATTATACCTAAGTAAGTTATCTGACCTGAGTTGGGTATATATTTGTTAAAATCATTAACGAGGACATTTTTTCGTGTGTATATTGGTAATATTTTAGTTTTTTCTTCATTGAATATTAAACCAGAGATATTTTTAAAATCCATCATTTTATCAAATAAGGACTGCATAGAAGAGTTAGATCCAGCTGATGTAATTAGAACATCATCTGCAAAAAGTTGAATTTTAGATATTGTATTTTCATCTATATCAAATCCTTCTATATCAGTACTGTTTCTGATCAAATTAGCCCAAGGCTCCATTATTAAAGTAAATAATAGTGGAGAGTGGACATCCTTGTTTTGTACCTTTTAAAATGGGTATTTTTTGTGAGACATATGTTCCTATCTTAAAGTAAGCCAATGCTCCTTTATATAGATGTTCAATTAGATTTACAAATGCATCTGAGAAGTTTGTGCACTTCAGTAAGATAAACAAGTAGTCCCAACTTACTGAATCAAATGCTGAACTTATATCGAGACTAATAAGTGTTAAATCTTTCTTTTTCCTATTTGCAAAATCAATTAACGTTAAAGTTCTCCTTATCTTATCAAAGGTATTTCTATTTACAATAAAGCCTGTCTGGTCTATATCTATAATGCCTGGGATGATTGTCTTTAATCTATCAGCAAAAATACTCATAAACATTTTATAGTCAACATTAAGTAATGAAATAGGTCTATATGAAGTGCATCTGGTTGGGTCTTTATTGGGTTTTAAAATTGGTGAAATAAATGTGTATTGCCAAGATGGGGGAGTTGTTAACTCATTTTGGGCCAAAATAAAAACCTTATGTATTAATGAGTAAGTACTTTTGGGAAGAATTTTATAGATCTCTGGTATAATACCATCATTACCTGGTGCTTTGTTTGATTTAAGCTTGTTTATTTGTGTAATAACCTCTGTATATGAAATATTTTTATCCATTAGTTTAGTCTGTTGTTTATTAAGTTTTTTGTTCATGTTTGTAGTTATAAATTTCTTTATTTTATCTTTAGGCTCTGTGTTCATGTTATTATGATTAATTTTGTGAAAGTGATTTCTAAATTCATCTAATATTTCTGGTAAACTAGAAACATTCTTCTTTTTCCTTGGAGAGAAAATTTCTTTGATATGATTTTGTTTATTCAACCTTTTTGTTTTATTTTTAAGTCTATGTAAGTATTTGGGACTTATTGAGTAAGACAAAAACTTATATTTCTCTAATGCTATTTTAACTTTATGAGTTAAAATTTCTTTGTATTTCTCATTTAATTTATTTATTTCTTCAATTACTTTTTTGTCCATAATATTTTCTTTATTATTATGTTTGTATGAGTCTAATTTGCTTTGAATATCTAGTAATTCCTTGTCCCAAGATTTCCTTTTATTATTATACCATCTGATACTTTGTCCATATAAATACGATTTTAAAGCATCCCAAACATAAACAATGGAGACTTCAGGTGTATTATTTAAGTCTAAAAAATGTTGCACTTCTGAAAGTATATAATCTTTATAGTCTTTTAGTTGAGTTAAGTATGCTAGTATCCTTTTGATCTGAACATTGTAAGTACTTTTTATCATAAACTCAAAGACAATTGAATTATGATCTGATATAGGACACAAAATGATTTTAGAATTAATTAAGTCTGTAACCATCTGGTTAGAAATAAAGACTCTATCTATTTTTGAATAAGTTTTATATCTGTTAGAAAAAAAAGTGTATGGTAATGATTTTGAATCTATCTGATTATTAATATCATTAAAATGATATAAATTAACAACATCCTTTAAATGTTTTGCATTAGATGTAATTTTCCTTTTTCCTATAGTAGTAGTATCTTTTTCATGTAGGATACAAAGTCACCTGCTAAAATAATATCTCCTATAGAAAATGATATGATCTTATTGAGATGATGTTTCACTGTATTAATGCCAATTCCTGGTATCCAATATACATTGATTAATGTATATGTCTTTCCATTAATCTGTATTGTAACCATACAAAACATTCCTTTATCATCTTTATAAGACTTAATAGTTTTAGGTATGGGCATACTTTTATTCCATAAAATAGCCACTCCTCTTTTTTTCTGAATGTGTTCTGAACTAACCAAGACTGTATATTTATTAGTGGCTAATTTATCAATATCCTATTTTAGGAGATGTGTTTCTTGAAGGAATACTAAGTTGGCCCTATGCAAATTAATGTATCTCATTAAACTTGCCCTTTTACATGGGTTATTCAGTCCATTAATGTTTAAAGAAATTCCTTTTAGAGAAATCATTTAGCTTTTATAAACATATAAAACATATAATCAGAATAACAATTAACAAAATAAATGATATTATACCTCCTCCTTTAGGTATGCAATTAATTATAGCTGTATTTATTGAAAATCTTATGGGATTTTGTATAAGCTTCACTTTTATTTGTAGTGACAATAAGTTTATAAAATGTGTTGTGGTTGTCAGAACTATATACAAACAACAATAAACAGGTGAAAATAATATTAGGATTAAACATTGCACCCAGCCTGGAGTTAAGAACTCCAACTTTGAGTAGCACATACCACTCAAGTTATCCCCCTATCCTAAGCAGCAGTACCTCAGCTGCCACCATATCAATTCAATACTAACTATTATTAAGTAAAGTTAACCTCATTTAATTAGATTATCTAGTAAGACAAAGCTAAACAATTTATAAATCAGCTTCATATAAACAAATAAGAACATTTAGAAACAGCTCATATTACTATGTACATCTATTTTGTAAAATACACTCATAATCAAAATAGCATTCTAATAAACTTGATAATGGGAACCAAGAAGAGAGAGAGAGAAAAAGGAAGAGAGAGAGAGAGAGAAAAAAAAGGGGCATATCTATATATTAGTTTATTAAAAGTTTGTAAAAATAAGTTCTTATGTTCATTTGGATTCAATAACTTAGGCTATAATGGTTCAGACATTACATGTATTAGGGTATTCCTACTTTCTGCCATAGAAATGCAGTTAACAGTTTTAAAAACTTTAAATTACTTGCACCAAAGCTTTCTTCTCATACTTATTATTGCCAGTAAATAAAATATTTATACTCATACATATGTTTACAAGTCATACTGCACAGCAATGTAAATTCCTAGTTATACATAAATCATTGTGAAGAAAGCCATCTGTATTTTATATATCTGAACTGCTGCTTTAAAATATGTCACATGACAGTTTCTTCTAAGATATAATCATAATGATACTTGTGCTTGTCAATTAGATAAGTCAAATGATTTATAACATTATATATGTTTAAATCATAACTATTTATATACAATAATATGTTGCAGTCATGTAAACTTTCAAAAACATGTGTATATATGTTTTACCTTCTATGCCTTCTAAAATATCTCACTTGCTTACTATGGCATACTGAATCATTTAATATCATTATAACTTTCATATTTTATAAATTACATGTTAAATAAGTAAGTTGTTATAAAGAATAACTCACATTTAGATGTCATAAAGTTCGTTTTTCATCACAAAGTCGCATTTACAGCAGTTCTACTTCCTGGAACAGTGTTCTTCTTGAATCTGCGATGTGTCAGTGTGAAATCAGGGGTCAAAGTTCGAAATGACTGCATTCAGCTTCTCTATTCTGAGTGTTGAAGCTTTTAAAACAACTCGAGGACACTATTCACGAGGTAACCCACATCCCAAATTGTCTCCCTTAACATTCTGGTGGGAATTTTAGTAAATACAAGTGACTAACATTCATTTAGTAATACAAATGAAACTAAACAGTGCAAAACCTTCGCAAAGTATTTCACAAGTCATTACAGTCTCTATGACAGTGAAACCAAGCCTACAGTTATTTAACATATTTTACAACTTATTTTTATATGCCCCATTTCATTTTCTCATACAAATCTTATTATATACATATATCAGTATTATCAGAAGCATATAACTGTACTTATAAGAGAGAAAAGAGAGAGAAAAAGAAAAGGAAGAGAGTAGAGAAAAAAAAGAAAGAGAGAGAGAGAGAGAGAAGAAAGAAAAAAAGGAAGCTACAAAGAGTATCTACAAAGAAATATTACTTGCTGTTTGTATTAATAAAGTTAAACATGAAACATATTACTTACAACTATTTTAGTTCTAATTATTTGCAATTATATCATGACATATTATTTGTAATCATGATATAATATTTAGCAACAGTGTTTAAACAGCATATATAGTTTTAAAGAACTAATAAGTTATTATTTCACTTTTTCCATATTTTACATCATACTTCTCTCCTTACCCTCCCCCACCCCTCACTAAATGCATAGTTTATAAAGAATGCCATTATTTAAAACAAGAAGAGAAAGAAAATTTATCAAATTACTAACCTTAGGTCTCTTTATCACAAAGAGAAACAAGTTGATTGATAGCATGTTATTTGTTCCTCAGAGAGTTTGACTATTTATGAAACAAAACAGTTCTTTGCACACAGAAAAATAACCTTGAATGAATCTTTAAAATATTTGTGGCTTTCTGGAGATGCAGTAACTGTATTTGAAGAGATTAAGAGAGAAGAAAAGAAAAAAATATATATAGAACATGTCATTTGTTTTTTAGTCTTTTTTGCTTCTCTGAAGTCTTCCAAGAAGTTCCTGTTGCCATCCTCTTTAACGAAGGACTTGCCCATTCCATATCTTCTATTTTATCTCATATCTTATTTTTTTTAATATACAGCAAAGCAGAGTCCAAGTCTTCAAAAATTCTAGGGCCATCAGGTAAAAAGATTTTTAGTTTGGCAGGAAATAAAAGGTACGTTTTGAACTGTGCTTTCTTAAGCTCTCTTATTAATGGCAAAAAACCTTTTCTTTTAGTTATTACCAAGGAAGAATAGTCATTGTCAAAATGCACAGTTGCCTCATTAATTTTAATAGGTGCTTTAGCCCATGCAGATTTTAATACCATCTCCTTGTCATAAGATGATAAAAATCTTACTATACCTGATCTAGGATACTTTTTGTTAGAGTTAAAATTAGATAAGGAACTATGGGCTCTTTCAATACCAAAAGAAAATGCTTCTGACAAGTCTAAAGTTTTGGGAAGCCAAGTATTTAAAAAGGAAGTAATGTTGTTACCTTCTATATTTTCTGGCAGTCCAAAAATCCTAATATTATTGCGTCTAGATCTGTTTTCCAGGTCATCAAGTTTGGTTTGTAGGTGTGCGTTCTGCTTCAGCAAAAACTCAATGTTAATTTCTTCTTCCTGGATTCTGTTCTCCATATCATTAACAGTCTCTTCTATGCCTGTAATCTGAGCCTTCTGTTGTTGCAAGTCTTGATGTAACAAATCCATTTGTTTTGTAGTTTTTTCTATGAAGTTATCGATTTTAGTATCCAGTTTGTCCATTTTGGTTGCTAGCTGCTGAATAGTAGATATCAGAGACTGAAGCTCTTTCTTGATGCTGGAATCCTGACTGTTTGCCTTACTGGAACTCATTTTGAACAGAGGTGATGAAAAAGAAATTTCCAAGATGATTTCTGACAGGAAAATTATTGAAATTTTCTTTCTTTTTTAGATATTATTCAAGAAACTGATATTCCAAACTTATTTAGAAAGAAAATTATTTCATTAGTTGATTTTTAAAGTAATTATTTCCTGTCAGTGCAGTTAAGTTGGTGGAGCTGAAGAAATCTGCTGCTATCCTGTGTTCATCCTTGGCCACCTTTGATACTGTTTCTCATAGACTACTTCTATACAAACTTGCTTCACTTAACCTCTCTAACTCTGCAATATCTTGGCTCTCCAGCTACCTTTCAAATAGATTCCAGGCTGTGAAATGGCAATCTAACTTCTCTCCCTTTCTACTGACACAAACTGGGGGACCCCAATCCTCCATTCTTGGTCCCCTACTTTTTAACATCTTTATTAATGACCTCCATTCTTCTCATCCACTCACTACCATTATTTAATATGCTGATGAATCCACAATCATCTCCTGCTCTGACATCACTCACCTTCATACCCTCACCCAAGATTCCTTCCACTCTGTTGAAAGATGGCTTACTTCCAACCAATTACTATTGCAGACAAAGAAAATTAAACATCTCCTATTTCGCCCTACTACCCTCCAGTATCAAAAAACTTCCTTTTCTGTCTCCTCCCAAAACAATATTATCATCTCTACTGAACCCCACACTAAACTCATAGGTGTTATTGTTGATAACCATCTTAAATTCTTATTGATGGCCATCGTAAATTTGATCTCCATATTCAGCAGTGCATTAAAAAGACCCATCAAAAAGTAAGCCTGCTATACAGACATACTAAATGCCTCACAAGTGTCTCCAGGCTCTCCCTTGTACAAGCCTTCCTACTCCCCACACTGCTGTATGCAGCCCCTATTCTCACAGACCTCCACTCTAATCTTCTCACTAAACTAGAACTTACTTATAGCAAAATGATCTGCCTCCAACCAACCTTACCACACACATTACTGCATAACTCTAAAAAATCTGCAGTGGCTATAATTTAATCACCAAATCCTAGTACCCCTGCTTCTCATGGCTCATTAAGTTTTACATGAACCATCTTTCTGCCATCTCTCTCTGCTCTTATCCAGCCTTATACTCCCAATCACTTTATCTGTAGCTCTCAACAGAAGCTACTCCATGTTTATAAAGCCAATAAAAATATTGGCAAATTACTTTACAGTTATTCCATAGCAAATGCTTGGAATAAATTACTACATGTATCCCTAACCCTAATACCTTTAAAATAGAAGTAAAATATAACCTCCGTAAATCATGCTCATGTTTCTGTAATGACCTAACACAAGCTATCTTTCTTTACTAATAAACTGTTGTCCTCCCTGCTTCTGCTACAGCAGTTCTCCTACTGACTTCCTACCTGGAGTTTTCCACCTGCATATACTCCAATTACTGATCTTCTCTGCTTTTCTTTACTCTTTGATAGCTTGTGTATATACTTTTAATACTTATTTTTCTCTGCTTCTCATTGCTTTTTTGCTATCTTATGATCTCCTACTGCATATAATTATAATCCTAATTCTGCCTGTATCTCTTTGTATTTTATCATCCCTAACATATTTGTACATGCCCATTATGCTGCTTTTGTCTCAGATTTTTCCTTCTGAATATATATATATATATATAGAGAGAGAGTTTGTTCACCAATAACAACTGACCTAGTTATTTACTGTTGTTCTTATATACTCATGTTTCTCTTGCAACAATTGTTTATGTTATATAATGTTTAAGTACTGTACTATTATAGCTTTTCTCCTTGGTTCTCCGCTGCAAAAGGGCTTTGCCCAGTCAGACTAACCCAGTTAATAAATGTGAAATAAATCAATAAACAAATAAAGAAATAAATATTTAAATTAGTAGTATTTTTTATTGCTTCTTACATAATCATACTTCTTTTGTTCTTACATTTAAAGTAAATCTTCTACTGATTTTTCTAAACTGCAAAACACTGCATAATCATGCATTTGTTTATGTTTTATCCACCTCTTTAATGGCAATTTCTTCAAAATTAATCTTCATCCTGTATTTCTACACAATTTTTAAATCTTTCTTTTTTTTGAATGCATTTAAATTACCCCTCTTTGTTTTTGTACTCATAGTTTACTATGTCTTCATATCACTTTTTCTTCCCCTTTACATTCAAGATAATTTCCATATTTTTAATATTTCAGAACATTCATTTCTTAATACATTTTCTTTTCTCGTAACCCATTTCCTATACACTTTTAAATTATAACATTATTGAACTAAGCTATCCCTCTTGACACATTTTTTTTTAATTTGGAACAAATGTAAAGATACTAAAAAATTATTGGACACAATCCCCCATTTTCTTTACAATACAATATACTTTTTTTATTTGATTCAATCAACCTTGCATCCCAGATAAAATTTCTAACAACTCTTTCTCAGATGAAACAGGAAAATAATGTGCACCCCCTAAGTTTCCTAATGTAAAATAATGAATCAAATATACATTTTCTTAAAAGGACAGTTCTGACATTCCCAGATAATATTTTTGATTTCTGCTAAAATATTTCAAATTTTTGTAAATACAAAATCTCTTTTGCTACACCTCACACCTAAAATACTTAAATTAACTTTGAAAAATAAATCTCTGCTGCATTAACAACATCACCAAAACCCTTACACTTAGTATTTTTTGTTTTCAGATGTACTTTATTTGAATTTCACTCAGTCACAGAAACATTTCTAATCCATTCTCTATTCCTTGCAGTTATAACCAAATCATCTGAATAAATAAAACTAACGAAATTCAGACATTATTTTGGTAAACAATTAAGTGCACTGACTACATTCTCCTATCTTATCACAACATTCATCAATAAAGCAATGAGCAAACATGCTTAATCCCCTTACTTTAATATCTTTACTGAACAAACCATTAATAACAGCCCTATTACGTTTTATCATAAATCAATCTAACTACATTTTAAATCCAAGTTAAACTAATAGCTCTATAATTTCTTATGCCCAATATTATCAAAAGCTTTATTTGATATCGCATGCCTCAATTTACCATTTACTTTCTTGACAATTATAGGTATAGCTTTGAATCTTTTCCTTCTATACCAAAAAGCCCTTTATATAAAACATATATTAAAAATCATACCCATTCTTTTTTACAAAATCTTCATAATTTATAGTCCATGACAGATATGTGCAAAACTATGCACCATGTATCCAAAACTGTATAGGAAATACTTTAAAATTATTTTATTTTTTTTAATAATGTGGGTATGTTTTGCTGCATGAAGCAGTGCACAAACATGCCGTTATGAAAAAAAAAATTAAAAAGTGTAAAAACTAAATTTAGTGGTATGTGACAGCAATGTATTGTAGAACACCATGTGGAGTATCTACAATGGTGGAATGATTCTGTTGCTAAGGAGGCAGTGCTTGGAACCATCTTGTTTCCAGGTTTGTGCATGGATCCCTATGCAAGTGAGCTGGGGTTACTGAATAGCACAAATGGGTAACTGTGTCCACAGATCCTATCCATGTAGGCACAAAACCATGTTGGTGTCCACAAAAGATGTAGCTGACATAAAAGGGTGTGTGTCTGAGAACTTGTAAGCTCATTGGAGCTCAGCAGCACCTGTTTGAGTGACACAGCACCCTGCTGAGCATCGGGTGTATACACTGACTGCTAAGCTTTGCTTACCTTTGGGTTGCGTGTTTCATCAAGTTTGAGGATCTTTGCATGGCGCACTGCCGTGATCTTTCATGGAGTTCTGTAAACTGAGTACTGAGCACTGTTTACATTTGTGGTGCATGTTTGTGCAGTGTAGTGCTCTGCTGAATGAGGAAGGTTGTTCAAAAAAAATTGGCTGAGAAAGGCAAAGATATGTTAATTACAGATAATTCATTAATAATTAATTAATAATTAGTAATAGATATTTTAATTATGGATGGCCATTGTTTCACTTAAACTAGGGCCATTAACAGTCCTTAATGATGTACTTGGCAGGTGAAATGCATCATAGGTAGCCAATTACACATGCTGCACCTATAGCAGACCACTATAAAGGTTGCATACACTCTACAATATGATTTCACCCCTATACTCTGCACCAGTGTACCAGTTGAGTACAGACTTTGCAGTTTTAACCAAAGGAATGCTAGGAGCTGCTGCAGGTCTGCTACATATGCATGTGCTAGATGCTGAGGTCAATGCTGCTGCTGACTATAGGCCTAGATTGAAAAGGAGAAGGGTCTTCAGGCCAAGGGTAGCCTTCCAGGAGCTACATGAGCTGGAGATTGTAGAGCACTACATAGTGGGCAGGGACATACTACAAGAATTCACTGAGATCTGCTGACCCCAACACAGACACAGAGCCAACAGAAGGGAACCCATCCCAGTGGAAATGAAGGTATGTGTAGCTTTTAGGGTACTAGCTACAGGTACTTTCCAAAGACCAACTGGGGACATGATGGGGGTCTCACAGGCATCAGCATCCAGGGTGTTTCTCTAGTTCCTGGATACCATACTACCACATGCCAGTGAGCATATTTATTTTCCCTTCAACCCTGAGGTGAGGGCCAGCAGTATGCAACACTTCTACCATGTAGCAACACTACCCTGAGGTACTGGGTGCCATAGATTGCACTCATATACACATCAAGGCATCACCCAGTGAGGAGAGTAGAATCTACGTCAACCACAAGGGGAATCACTCCATCAACTACCAGGTCTTTTGGAATGCACAGGGCATTATCATGAATGTGTGTGCTGGCAGCCCTGGCAGTTTTCATGACTCCCATATCTGGCATGCATCATAGCTTTACCAGATATTTGCTAGGAGGGATATACCACATGGCCATTTACTGGGGGATGCTGGCTGTGCACTGGACCTGCGGATGATGATACTGATCAGAACTGCATATACCCCACCAAAGAATGCCATAATGAGGCACACACACAAACTAGGAACCTCATAGAGCATATGTTTGGGCTGCTGAAGTCATGGTTCTGGTGGCTCGATATATCTGATGGAGCCCTGCAGTACTCTCCAGACACATGTGCACACATGTTCACAGTATGTGCCATGCTACACAATGTGATCCTGTAGAAACAGCTGCAGCAGGATCAGCAAAGGGAAGGGATACACAGCCCGCCACCAGTGCCTAGGTCACCACAGCTACACCCACAGGGGGACTTTGAAGAAGAAACCTCTGATGTTGCCCCTGTAAGCAGACATAGGCATACTCAGTATGCCCTGCCCTTGGCCAAGAGACAACACATAGCACACACACTGACAGCCTAGGGCCTTAGGGAGTGACACCTTACTCTGACTCACATGCTTATTAGTAAAAATGATGCCAGCCAACCCACACAACCTGGACCTAACCATGTATTGGCTGTGTACTGTGTGTATCAGACAGAGTCAGCCCTGAACTACAGGTCTGTCAACTGCTGCATTTGCAAGGTAAGTCACACACGTATTCACCACTTGTAAGGGGTACTAGAATATGGTAGCATATGTATGGACCTGTTGCATGTATACAATGGAATATAGTGGGCTACTGGGCTACTTGGAAAGCTCTAACAGCCACTTGGGACAACAGGTACTCTGTCCAATAGTATGCGCTCCATAATATGCACTAGGGCACATGGCTGAAAAGTCCACTACATTATTTAAGGGAAATGTCAAACAGTGTGGTCACACGACAGTCGCACAACTGTCTATGCCAGCAGATCATAGGCTGGTCATCCTCCATCCCCAACACATCAGTGTACCCATACAACTGCTGTAACAGTAAATCTGCAATGATATATCAGCAGACCAGATAATTCCAGGGCTGTGGCATAGAACCTAGACACACATTGTATGTCTCATGTAATGCAGGGGTGGTAATGTATGTCTGTATGCTGTTGACTGTGTGATGAATGACGCATCCCTGTCTGGAAGCCTGTGTTACTCAGTAGGCTATGGACATTAGCATGGGTGATGGTGTTGATGGTTTGAATCTGGCAGTATCCACATCTTTTACATGTGAGGTAGTCATATGGTGGTGTCCCCACGGACTATCATACTCCTCAGTCTGTTGCTGCATGAAAGCTTGACAAAGACAGAGAAAATGGGGGGGACAGAGGAACAAAACTAGAGACAGACATCCAGATGAGATGCTCTAATTCACCTATAAGGTGGCTAATATAAAGGCGGGTTGCATCAGTACAGAATATGGGAAGGATATAAAGTCCAATGCTCAAATATTTGTCTGTAGTTAGTACTATTCACCGACTGCCTTGTTCAACATTTTACTGGAACATTACAAATGTATGAGAAACAGACCAGAAATATGGGATGAAATGCTGGACATTATGAAAAAACATGTACAGTGAGAGGTACACAGACGGTCACCCTGTATGTGGTGTTACATCATATACCCCTGCCACATATTAATTATAGCACACAGCTGGAAAATGCTGTGGACTATGTCAGGAAAGTGCTGTATTGCAGAAACAGGTGCAGCTGCCAAAGTCTGTAGCACACACAATCGTGGCCTGGGGTGCAGGTAGCTCTGGTCTGGAGTCACCATGTACATACTGACAGTCCCACTGGGCATAGTCCTACACTTAGCTAACTTGAATGTAATGCTGTTGCCTCTTTTTCACAAAGACCTACTAAGTGAAAATACATCTGTACATATGGACAGCTATCTCTACATATCTGTTTGACCGTATCCCCTTCCACATGCATGGTGTATCTATCAGTATGTACCCCGTATTCATATAATAAATATAGATATATATATATATATATATATATATATATATATATATATATATATATATATATATATATATATATATATATATTGCAATGATACATAGACTCTCAACATATATCTGTAGAAGTCATATACATAACATACACATACAACAACATTTATAGAGACATCCCTGTTGCACACACACACACACACACACACACACACACACACACACATATATATATATATATATATATATATATATATATATATATAGGGATGTATGGGTTTCCCCACATATCTTCGGAATGCTGAGATTATCTGCACTCACACCTCAAAACAGTTGCCCAAAGGAACCAAATCAAAGACACTACAGTACATAATCCACTCACTCACAGACCCCTGTCCCTGTAGAATGTCACCTTGTAGACAGACACAAGTCAGCAGGTGTTGTACTGTACAATGGTTCAACACATGCCTTGGACAGGCCATACTGATCCTGGCCACATGTTTACCTATCTAACTGCAACCAGCCACATATGGACATATTGCTAACTGTACACACATAACAGGGATAGTGACAGGTACCCCACTCCTAGGACACTAGATACAAAAACAGTACTAAGCAATATCACCCTGCAGGCCACACATGCTGTTTAACACAAGGCTACTTTGTGTAGTCCAGAAGTACTGTGCCTGCAATCACATGAATAACAGATGTAACCTATGGCACATGTGATAAGTACTGTGAGCTGTGGTGTGCAATTGTAGATAGGTAGGGGTTCTAAACTCACATCAGCCAAATCTGTGTGTGTAAATATATCCCCATGTAATACTACAGACAAGCCGATATGGGCTATCTCTGTGCAATGGTTATGTATTTTATGGCCCTGTGACTAGCTGCTGGCCTCTATATTGCCCTCCACCACAAGGCCTGCTGATGTCATCCACCTCAAGACCACTGGCTGACTATCTAATATCAGATAAATTTCATGGCACATGTAATAAGTACTGTAAGCTATAATGTGCAGTAGTAGATAGATATGGTTCTAATCGCACCACAATCAATTGTGTGTGTGTGTGTGTGTGTGTGTGTGTGTGTGTGTGTGTGTGTGTGTGTGTGTGTGTGTGTGTGTGTGTGTGTGTGTGTGTGTGTGTGTGTGTGTGTGCGTGTGTGTGTAAATACTTCCCTGTGCAGTGCTACAGACAGGGCCTTATGGGCTATCCCTGTGCAATAGTTATGCACTTTTTTACCCTCTGACTAACTGCTGAAACTAAATTGCCCTCCTGTACATTATCATAACTGATGTCCGTCACCTGCCTGACCCGAACACAGGACATTTATAGACATGTCAACTCCATCACCACACCTTCTAGAATTTTAAGTTCAGAAAACGCAGGTGACATGTAGCCAGGGCAGCAGACCTTGTCACAAAGTATGAATGCATGAATACGCTGACTGCCCCATTGTCCCTGATAGACTGTTCTACACATATGCATCTAGGGTGCCATGCACGTATACTGCCGTACCTTGCTGATGTCATATTTCTGCTGTGCTGCCATACCATCCTGTACTGCTGTATTGCTGCCATGTGTCCATAGTGTATCCCCTCAGACTCCTCGAACAGAAACATACACAGGTCTGTGACACAACTGTCATTCTGTAACACTACCACCTGTCCAACATCATGCAACAAAGATACACAAAGTATGATGTGTAGTCATGACACAAGCCCAGTATATAGTACCTGTTGTGACCCACAAGTGACACAGCAAAACAATAATGCACTACACAAGCACATGTCAACTGATATAGAGACCCTGTGCATCAGACACATAGTGGCATTTTCCTGCATCGATGGCACAGATGGCAGGGATGTGGCATAGGTATCATCACATGCACAGGGTGTGATGTGGGGGTGCAGGAGGTGTAGGCTCTGCCAAACAGTTGACAGCATGTGTGTGAGTCGGGAGGGGTGTGGGTTATATGGACCATGGAGAGGTGCCGTGTGTGTCTGTAGGTGACCTCATGTGACAGTGGTGTTTGAGTGTGTGCATGTACACAGTAAAGCCCAGCGCTAGCCCTACATATGTGTATGCTGGACAAGAACATGGGAACTGGCTCTGCCAGGAATAGCACTGGCACCACCATACCCAAGATCAGATGCAGTGCTAGTACCTGACAGTGACTGTAAAATGCTGGGGCTGTGTCTCCTATGAGACCACCCAGGATCACGTGCCCATTGCCTGCCACATTGTGTTGTGGACAGTGCACTTCCCTCTGTAGCACTAGAGGTACTGCCACTACAGAGTGTGACTGTGCGTGGTCATGCATACTCTCAGCAGATGGTGTTGCTGACCTACGTCCATGTGTCCGACATTCAACTCCAACCAGATGTTCGAGCACAGAATATATGTGGTCTAAGGCAGACACTGTTTCAGCCCACTGTCTGTCCACTGCATCAGTGAACTAATCCAGGGTGTCCCCAGTGCAGTGGAGGCAGTCATGGATGTCAGACTGTGCTGCCCCTAAGCATCCATCTGGTGTTACATTCAGAATGTGCCTGTGCCTCCATGATGGCCCAAAACATGCTTTGAGTGACCCATGATGTGACACCTGCTACAGAAGTCCTCCTATGAGCATCCTGTTAATCTGCCTGTGTGGGACCTTACTAGCTCATTGGCTATGGACAGTTTCTACACTAGCTGATGCCATAGCTGCTGCACTGTCCTGTTCAATGTCATCACCATCTGACTGTCCAATATATGTGGCCTCTGCAGACTGGTTATATGTGGGCATACTGACTGTGTGCAGTGATAATGGGGGCAGAAGAGGGATGTCAAACTCTGGGACAGATTCAGCACCCAACAACCCCACTTGTGCCTCACTATGGCCACCATCATCATCAGTGTCTGATGAGACACTAACATCAGGTTGTGAGGGAGACAGACTCCAATCCCCCAGTCACAATTGAAAACCAAGACAAAAGCAGTAATCAATATCTGCACTTTTATGTATGGTAATCCACACAGACACATACAAATGAGGATCCACAAATGCATTACCAGTCAAACATCTTCACATTTCCACTTCCATGCACAACAGACAACCTCACACTAACATACATAGACAAGTAAAGCCCTTTATAACATGTATGTCAGCCATATCCAGGTAAAGTTGCCAGTACAATATGCTTGTAAGGTATGAAATATGACACTATACATAATAGAGCTACACATAAAACCCAGTACATCTATCTTGAGAATGATATGCCAGTACTAGTGTCACTGCCTCAGGTATGTAGCATCTCCCTTTTGTGTTTGAACAGGCCACTTGGAGTGCCTGTTACAAGTATACCAGGCTGTGTAGCTGCTCATAACTATAACTGCAGATGTGTCGATGGTCGTTCAAATACACAACTGCAACTAATCATCTAGGAACCATAGTTATCTATTCCAGACTGGAACATATAAATATTCTACTCTGGCTAAACACAGCATTTGTACATAGGGCAATATGGCAGCCCTTAACTTTCTTACGGTATATATGAGCCATAAAAAACTGCATCACAATTAGCAAGTACAGGACCATAGATTTGGGCCACTTCTGATGGACCAGGTGAGGGAGAGGTATTGCCAGCACCACCAAATGTCACAGCACTACAAGGTAATATGTGCATATATCCACATGTACAGTACCTACTGTGATACTGGCTATATTGCTGACATTCTTAGTATGTGTGCACAACTGTGCATAAACCCTAAATCCTCCCCAATGCAGATAGACATAATATCCATTTACAGATATGTACAGCCTGCCACAATGACTGATACAGTATTATGCTGGTGAACACAGTACATTTACATGGGCACTCCTCTGCTGTGGACAGTGTGGCACTCACCTCCATGATGTATGGTGTGATAGATGCCTGGGAGCTGTTGTGTGTTTCTAGGCTCACCAGGAATTCCTCTGTGTCTGTGAGTGGATGTTCTGTTGCGGCCCTCCACCAGCGATGACACAATCCCTGGTAACATCAGCTGCCTTTTGTCATGCAGCATTCAGAATGTCTGTGGCCCAGACCTGCTCATAAGTTCTGTACTGTCATCCAATCTGATTGACATCCCACACAAGGTCTGCCCACAATGTTGCCTGCTGCTCCCAATTATGCCTCCCCCAGACAACAAAATCTGATGGTGCTCAGTCCATCCACTATCATGCTATTCCCCACCTCTGAGAAGGGGTCATGTCTTTGGTGGTACATGGTTCCTGAAGGACAACAAAAGGGGAACACATTACAGGACCAGATACATGGACATCTATTATGTACAGATCCAGCACATTCATAATGACCTGCACTATCCACTGCTCCCTCACACAACATACCCCACAGTCTGGCAACACTCTACATGTGTGGATACCACCAAGATAGCAATACTGGGGCATGTCCCTGTGTGCCGTGACAGATTCTGCTGTATGTTCCAACAACCAGCACTGCAGTCTACTGTGTGTCCCCTACAGGCAAACTCCCACTAATATGTCATATGCCCATTGCCAGACAATTAACAGTGTGTTATTACAACAACTGTATGGGGACAATTCAGCAACACCAGTGTGCCACAATGACAGAAAACAGTGCAAATCTGTGGTAGTATATGCTCCCTCTAGGCATCATAGCTCTCAACTATACAGATGTTTGCAGAATATCAGGATGTTTGCCTCATAGTTTTGGTCATTTTCACACAAACGTATGTATCTCTGACAAATATTTAAACACTGTCGCTGAGCTTGGGCCTTTGTCCCCCCATAAATGACAGCTTTGCCCTGGTTTCATGCTGTAAGAGGTTGACAGGTATGCTAGGCATAGCCATCAACCAAACATGGACATATGTCAACAGAAACAGGGACTTAGCCAGGGTACATCAGGGGCATTCAGGGACACTTTTAAAATGTTAGAACTATGTATGTGTGACAGTGCCTGAACGAGGGGGGAATTACAGTACTTCATTTGACATTACAGGAGTGTACACCCCTACTCATTGTCAATATGTATTATGTGTAATCCACTAGCTTTCCTACAACAGCCAACCATTGTAGGAGGGATTGACAGGGACAGAGCTGAGATGTGATTAAAAATCAGGGACAGTTGAGAGGCATGCCTGAAGGTGTAGGACAGCAGAGTATCACTGACACATCATTACCATAGATCTAAGACAAGCTTACTGCATTAATCTCTGTTCCCCATAACGCCATCCTCCCATCCACATCCTGCTATATGAAGAAATCTGTTACATACCTGGTGGAGTACAATACTCCTTTTTTGAACTTTGCTTCTAGTAATCGTTTGGAAATCCGCTCTCCATGTGAGTTAAGTCTCATACAGACTTGTTTTCTATAACCAGCTGCTTGCCTTTTTAAAGTGTAATTGACTCTGCACCAATCTATGGCTCAGAATTGCTAATTGCAGCCAAAACAGCTAAATTGCACTATCATTGGCCAATGACATGCCACCACAGTGCAATATATAAAGCCTTCATGTAGACCTGGGCCCCTTTCTTAGTTGTTAAGATGGACATCACTGAGGAGTGGAGAATACAGCATTGCAGACGTTAAGTACCATAACCGTCAACTATACAGATTTATGGAGTATGTCCACAGTTTTGCCTCATATGTGTAGTCAGTGTCCCATGACATAGTGGTCATCTGGCAGTTCACTGGCAAACATTGTGGGTTGAGGTCAGTAAGGAAAGAGGCAAACATGAGTGTCAGACTTCATACCCGTTAGAATATGCATGCTAATGCAATAGCTATTATTCTATCAGCCTACTTTCTTTGTCCGGGAAAACTGTTACATACGTCTATATCTGTGGGCCTTAACCCCTATTACATATGACTGTATACAGATCCCTTGTTCTAGGGGTTGAAAGGTATGGTACGTCTGTAGCAGCTACCTTTACATACAGCTGTGTATGCTACAAGCTGCAGCCTAGCACACATAGGGGTAGTGTGGACAGTTTTGAGGACAGCAAACTGTATGTGTAACTGTGGCAGCTGTGGCAGCCCTGTCATTATGGCAGACCCAGAGTAAGGGTACCCTGTACAGTCCAATTGAGGCATGTGTTTAAGGTACATCTGTTATGCAATGGTGCCAATAACAGAAAATAGGCAACATATAGTTAGGCTGCACAGATATGTGTAGTGTGTCCTAACCTGCAAACCTCTGACTTGCAAAAGTGGGTAGCAGTTCATTAACTAGCAGTAACCTTTGTGGATTAGGACTGCATGACTCAGTCATTACTTGCTGTCTTCATAATAATGTAATTGAACTGCTAGACAAAAGTAGATTTGAATCCAGAACTGTCCGTGGCAAAATGCACTGCCTGGAAACCATTTAACAGACTGTGCTGTTGAACCACTACAAAAGCATGTGTGTTTGCAAGATATATGTGCACATATACAGGCTGTGAAAAACATTTCTACATCCATCAGTATGTGCATGGCTTTATATGGCTGTATTTCTGCACCAGGTTCCCAGATGTACATGTACATTGCCATTGCTACCTTAACAGGTGTCTTTCCACAAGTTTCTGATAAAAGAGCACATATACCTGCTACCATAAGCCTCATTTACATCCATTATTATGTCTTTGGCTGTCTACTGCTGCATTATTGCACCAGAGTCCAAAGTATACTCTCCTATTTTTCCCATTAGATCGTATTTCAGTTCCATGACTAATGGCAAGTGGCAATCAGTATGTTTTGCTGGAAACACCTGTTTTACGTCAGATCTGTGTGGCAGGGTGGGTTAATGCAGTGGGCTGTAGGTGAGAGGAGTATGGGTTCAAAAAATGGCAGAGGTGTTCATTTTGTACATGTGTCTAACAATGTAATTAACACATTTAATCATTAAAGCTAATTTAAGCTTAGCTAAGCAAAGCAGCTCAGCAGGCCACACTGTACAGCTTTGCTTAGCTCTGCGCAAATGCATGCTAAAAATACAAAGAAAAGAAAAAGGGGGTGATAAGAAAGTGGTTAAATTGGGCAAGCAGGGGGAAAACATACTGAAAGGCAGTTAGGGATGTGCACGAAGGGTGTAGAACAGACCCATAGATATCTATATCTTGTACAACAACAGCTGTGCATTTTGACAGATTTTGTAAATGAATTTGGACACACAAACCCCAGAGAGAAGGGTGAGGACAACAATAACTGAGTTGTCAAGCCAATTAGACCAGATTAGTGGTGTCCAGTGGACACGTGTGACATGGAGAGCTATGTATATGACGATTTTTATTTTTGGACAGGTGCCCATTTTTCTGTTTTTAAGATGAGACTGGAATGTAGGGGAAGGGACATAGATACATGTGGGGAGGTAAGCTGGGTAGGAGAGAATGCGTTTGCAAACAGACAAGATAGACACACAGCAGACAGGGGCAGTGTGTGACACATGGGGGGTAAACACCTTGGATGGGAAGGGTGCTGTGGAACCAAGCCACATGTGCCTCCAGACAGCAGTAGCATGACTCACATCCCCACCAATGGGACAGTTGACACTGCTCCTTCACCGCTCCATGGGTGGCTGTGCTGGAGGCTGAGCAACAGGGTGAATCTGTCCCACCAGGATAGCCAGCATGCTGTCAATCTGGAGCAGGCAGTGTTCATACCTCCAGTGAGCAATCCTGTGCACCATGACCATCAGATGATCCTGGGTGGGGTGACTACAGCCCCTCAGTCACTACTCCCAGGGGAAGGCCGGACCCCTTCCCCTGAGGCAGTTCAACCCGATGCCGCAGGTAGTGCAAGGCCAGCAGAGGGTGAACCACTGGCTTGGGTCCCAGATGTGCTAGGAGCTGGTGCCACAGCAAGCTGAAGCAAGGTAGGCGGATCATCAGGAACTGGCCTACACCAACATGCTGTAGTAATGGAGGTATCGCAATAAGTATAGGTTAGTTATTAACAAAACATTATTAGTAATAGCATGGCAGAACATTGAAACTAACACAATTACATATCAATGCAAATTAGGTGAAGCACAACAATAAATAACAGAACAGACAGTATACCAGCATGCCAATAACAGTTATAGTGTACGGCTAACAAAATAAGTAATTTAATAAGATATGTTAATTTGCATCCATTATAATACATAACAATAATAACACATGCTCCAAAAAATAGTTAATGTAACAACATATGTTAATAACAGTAATAAATAAATGAAGATAAGGGGTGGGGAGAGAAACAAACCCAGTCTGTTAGCAGCACTGCATCTTACTTCCTTGACAACAGTACTACAATCTACTCTATGTGTCTGTATTTTCTTTATGTTTAGAGTGAGTATACGTCTCATGTAGCTGATGTAGCACGTACATACTTCTCAAGCTATATGCATGAGACACTATGGGCCAAACGTTAACAACTGCGGGTACACACCTATACAGAACACTTGCACATAAAGTGGACCTATATAACTACCAATGTGTTCTGTGGGCTGAAATGGTGATACTTTGCAATCTAGGTACTCATTGCCATGGTATTCCTGTAATAGGCAGATTACACACTATTAATTACATAACATGAAATCGTGACTCTTGAGAGACATGTATGTGCACAGTACAGACACTAAACAGCAGTCATGCCTTAGTTGGAAGGCATGGTAATAGAACCCAATAGCAGTGACTGTGACTGCAGCAACCTTTAACGGACACTCCAGGCATACAGTCATACCAGGATTACACATGTTATTTCAGACTGCACATTTGTGATTTTTCACATTCTTGCAGTGATTTTAACTGTCTGGGAAATCTAAACACACAATTCTCTACGCATATATGGGCTACTTCATCCATTTACCTGTAGTTCCTGTAGAGAGAGAATTTGTGAGCATTACATGACTGCTAATGTAATGTTTAGTGCTACTTAGCACTGGATTTGAACCCTAGTCTGTGTGTGGCAAAATGTACTATATACAGAGCATTTAACAAACTGAGATACTGAGCCACTGCTGATTACTGACTGACTGATATTTGCATAGGACTCATCTGGAACCAAAATATGACCTGGCAGTACTACTACAGTGTTATACTAGACTGCAATGGCAGTAAAACACACATGCATGAAATACAAGAATAACGCAGATACCAGGTATGCTATATATCAGTCTAACAATGCTGGAGTACACATTTTATTGTTAGATGGTTGAAATATCTGTGAGGTCAACAAACAATATCAGATCATGGAGTGGGCTACATCACTCATATACCTTGCTTACTGGATGTTTGTGGATGACAGAGTGTTATGTGAACAATATTGGCCTACAGACAGCCTTGAAAGGTACTATATGTGTTAAACAATACAATTGGCAACCATTAGATTTGCATTCTACAGCTATTACAGTGTTATACTTGACTGCAAAACCTTACCTTACAGCCTGAATGCATACAGCTCTACTGCAATGGTTACAACAAGACAATCCTAATGTACAACATTTTCCTTGGTGTTGCTGGTATTGATTCATGTTTTATTGCAGAACAGTTGGCATTATTTATTTCTTGCAAAACAGCTCTAATTCCACAATTATTGCACTACAGACATTATTGTATATACTTTAATGCAGTTAATGCTTTACCATGTCTTGCTTATTTCATTACAGTTAGCATAATACATCTGTACTTACCACACTCATAATGCAACCTGGCCAGGCACTGGGGTATGACTCGACATTGCAAGCCCTGTCTTCTGCAGCTGTTGGGAGAGAAGGACACCATTATGCATACCAGTTTCTGCAGCCTTTCAGATTAGATATTGGTGAAGCAGAGGTAAAATTACTTACATACTTGTAGGGCATTCCCTGCTCAAGCTTCTTGGACCCAGGTGTCCAAGAGATCCCCCTTTCAACTTTTTAGGTCATCATGGTGATCACGACATTGCTCACCTATGCAGGGATACCAGTAACACTGGTGAGTTTTCTGGCCAGCCAGTCTCAGGCCTCTGCCTTACACTCTGAGCCTTGGAAATCTCCCTGCAACAGCTGGTCATCATGGTTTTTAACTAGGAGTCCAACCATGACCCTGGACTCCAGAATGCCCCAACACTGCACCTGAAAGCCTACACCTTCATCAGCACCAGCTATAGTACCCTTCAGACACAGAATGGTTCTGCTGTATTTCTGCCTATTGGGCGTAATATAGGCTGTTTTTCCACCCTTACACATCATTGGGCAACACTCAAAAAAGCACTGTATCTCTTAGCTCTGCACAAACCAGTGCAGCTGAGTTAAGAAGTGTGAAAACTAACAGACCCAGAGTCTTAGCAGAGCTTAGCAGCATGCAAACCAACCAAGCAATGCCAAGGAGTGAATAAACATTGGCAGCGATTATCATGTTTATGCAGTGCTTAGCAGGTCTTAGCAGGTCTCAACAGAATGCAGTAGAGACATATTTTAAATTAGTCTACAAAATGTGTATATTACAATTAAATAATTTGCCTTCCATGTATTCAAATACTAGATCTACTACAGATTGAGCCATGACTCTACCATTAAGCTACATAGATAGTCAGACATCAGGTATATCTTTATGTACAAGTACAACAAAAGATGAGTGAATCAGTATGCAGGCAAATTCAGTGATTCACCAGCTGAGTCTAAAACATATAACACTGAGCTACCTATAAACAGTGCTGAGCACCACTCAGAACTGCACAGACACACTCAGATACACTTAAACATGAATTTAAATAAATAATTAAATACATCAGGTTTCTATTTTTAGATGTCTGGCAGTTGTCTGCTATCTTTTCTGAGGGTGCCGCTTAGCATTGCTGCACTCCGCGGCAAGCCATGCAAACATGCTGTTTTATTAAAAAAACTAAATTAACATAACACAAAAGGACAGTCTGGGGAGTCTTTTACTCATCTGTAGACATGGTTAGAACTACACCTCTCCCTACACTGATTCAGTACCCATGTTCTTCAGCTCTCCCTCGGCAATGCACCATCATTAATATGCATGGTGCACTGCCAAGGGGAACCGTGTACACAGACATAGTAACATTCCATGTAGGCTCTACACTGTGCCTATATGGATTTTATTAAATCCTGGGGTAAATCTCAAAATTTTTCTGTCCTTTCCATCCCCATTCTTAAATATAAATTTCATAATTTCTTCTCACACCTAACAATTAATGTATCCTATGCTACAACCAAAAATTCATAATATCTACTATAATTTTCACTTTTCCATCTTTTAATACCTTACACAAATCATGTTCCAAGCTATATAATTCTGGCATACTTATTATTTATGTCTTTTAAGACCTTTATAAAATCCTGAATTTCAGTTTTTTTTTTTTACCATTTCCTCAGCAATCTCTCTTAACATTCCAGTGTTCTCTATTTCAAAGCTGAGACCTACAGTATAATTCCTCTATACAACTCCACATGATACATAATGCTGTTAATATTACATATTTCTGGTCCATTTTCCAATAAAATAAAATACAACTCATTCTTCCTTTGTCCTTTATATTTTTTTTCTTGAAAAGGAGACACTTCTTCACTTCTACCCTATAGTACATACTACTGGTTACATAAACTAAGAACTTTTTTATCCAAATTCTATTTAATATTTTTGTTCTCTCCAATAACATTTTTCAGGTGAATCTAAACTCTTTTTCTTTATTCATGTAAAGCCTAGTTTATATATATATATATATATATATATATATATATATATATATATATATATATATATATATACTCTCGAAAGAATTTCAATTTCTATAGGTCATTTTTCTTTAAAACTTCCCACCAATGTTCAAACTTTTTATAAATCATAGTTAAATGATACTTTCTTATTTTTCCAACACAGTCTTTAAAATAGATCTCTCTAATAAACTCTCCATCTAAAGTTTTCATGCCTTTACATTATTTAACATAACCTGCCACATTCGTAAAACCTGCTTGAATATCGTAATGATTTGAAATATAAGCCTCTTTGGTTTATCATATTATATCAATCCTTCTGGAAAAAGAAAATAATCTCTGTTGGTTCTAAAAGTTGCTTTTTTTATATGTAAATCACTTTACTGCAATTATCCTACTTTAATTAGTTGATTACAGGGCTTAATATTCTTAGTTATCTTCCCTGAAACCTTTGCAATTTAAATCAACACTGACAATATTCATACTTGACACGATAATATTATCTCTTTCTTAAAAAAAAAATATTTTTTTTCTTGCATATAAAAAATACCAGTCACCTGGTTCTGAAAATGAAATCACAAATGATGCCTCTCCTTGGACATAACTTTACAAACAAGAACAACAATAATATTTTCTGCACCTCAGTTCCAAAAAAAATCACTTTCTCATAAGTAGCCCTTTTTCCTCTTATGATTAATCAAATCTATTTTGTACCTCAACATTCCAAACATTCTCATCTCTTTCATTAATAACTGTTCATTACTTTCAAGCATGCATATCCATTAAATGACTTCCATTAAACCTTTTCAGCATCTTCAGCTTTTTTTAACAATTCTCATATCACAACATTCCATATTCCTGCTTTGACAATGAAACCATGAATCCTACATTCCATTTTACACATACCCCTCACATGACCAATTTCTCCACATAGCTCACATATTTATTTTTGAACATAAACTAATCAAATGTTCTTCAGACCTACAATGAAATATGTCTTAGGTTGCTTCCAATACTTCAAAAAACACTGTTCCTGTTAACCATAATGATATTTGGCACATGCGTTATTTTATCATCTTTGTAATTTAAGCACATATTTAACTCTCATTTCCCATCCTATAATTTCCTTGCATCAAAAGTGTTTTTAATCTTAAAAACATTTTTGCATACAGTATCAAAATATCCTCAAGCCAGCTTGTTACTTCAGTTGATGGAAGCTGTATTTTCAGTTTTCTTTTTAACATAAATTATGAGCCTCTGACAACAAATTTGTTAGATAAATAAACTGATTTTGCATCAAATACTTTAGCAAAACATTCTACCAAAGCAAAAGTTGTTACCTCACAGAATGTCTCTGTTCCAATTTGTATAAATCCTCGAACATCCTCTGATTTAAAGCCAAGTAGAATAATTATAATGTCACAACAAAGTATCTGCCCAATCGTCTTTCCTTTCATTCAATCCTAACTATAAGTTTATGCTTCACATGTAAATCAACAGTTTTCTTCACACCACTTCCTTCAGCTGCTACCACAGCATAAGACATTTTGTCATTAACACCTGTGAAGATTCAGCATCCTCATTACAAAACTTGCTTAAAAATGCCATATCTACCATGAATCTCTTCTCCTTCAGATTTTTCTTCCAGCCCTTCCACAACCACCTTATTAACAATACCCAACCACAAAGCTCCTACTGACTCTGACTGCTCCTCCTCACTAATCATCTGAAACAAAGTATCACCTTGCAAGCCACCTTTTTGTATTGCATTAATTGCAACATGCAGTACTCTATTATTTGTACAATCCTTCTGCTTAGATATATCATCCATTTCTCCATTCCCTTGAACAGTTACAACTGTAAAACAACTCATGCCAGTCTCCTTCCCCTGCTCCTGTATAATGCTGTTGTCTGTTAACCAGTACTTTGGTGCCATCATCAAAAAATAGCAGGGGAAGTTCACAGACGATCTGGCAAAATTGCCCTAATAGTATAGCCACCACCTTGGGGCTCCCATAAAAAGAGACAACTAGCCTAGTACGTCACTGTTATTCTGATTTATGTTTTTAGGAAGGAATATGATTTGTTTGGTTTATTTTGGAGTTAAGAACAAACAAGGTGTGTCTAGCCAGTTTTCTGTACAGATGAAAGCTTCCTCTGTCATAGTTTCTAAGGATGGAAGATTTGGGGCTGTGCAAAGTTAAGTCATCATCATATTGTATTATGGCGGTGACGTTTGATTCCTTGCACAGGTCATTGAATGAAAATATTGAAAAATACTGGCCAAAGAATGGAGTCTTGGGGGGTCTCCTGTAATGACTGGAAGATGTGTGGAGTAGGAGTCATTCCATTTTAAAGACTGGGTGCAAGTGTTTAGGCAGCCTATGCAACAGCAAGTTGAGAGAGTTGTGAGGCCTATAAGATTTAGTCTTTGGAGGAATAGTTGATGCAAGACCATGTTGAAGGTCTCTCATGAGTGGTTTAGTTTGACTGGTTAACCATGGGGCTGAATTTATTTTTACTCTTATGTCTCAGTGGAGCATGTTGGTTTAGTAGAGTTAAGAATGAGTTACTGAAGTGATAGATGGCTTCATCTAGAGACAGAAATTTGAATGGTTCCCAGTCATTGTTTTGTGTGTCATTAAATATGGATTTATCAAAATTGGTTAAGTTTCTCTCAGAGTCAAATATAGGTTTTTGGGGGCCTTTGGTATTCTCTGTTGATGTAGGTGGTGTGATCACTGAGAGAGTCTGGGAGGGTGCTGTCTAGCTTATTATTTTCAGGGTTGGTTAAGTAGTCAGCATAGTGTGGAAGTGTTTGGGATACTTTGTCAAATTAGTTTGATTGTTGAATTATCCAAGGGAAATGAGGTTCATTCTATGGGTAGGTTGAATTCGGTTTGTTAGAGGTGCAATCTATGTTAAGGTCACAAAACAAGATGGTTTCTTGGTTGAAAGCAGATGACAAGTAATCAATAGCTAAGTATATTTTTGATAGTCTTTGGATTTTTTTAGGGGAGTGTAGACAGCTAGAATGATTATGGATTTCTGATGTTAGAATTTGGCTATTAGTATTTTTTCATTGCTGTACTGAGGAATGGTTGGGAGGTGGATAAAGATTTGTATGATGGCTTGAAAGATGATGGCCATGACCCCAGCTTTTTTATCTATTCTGTCTTGCCTAATTATGATGCAACCAGGAGGAATGATTTCATCTTTAATTTCAGGTCTTAACCAGGTTTCAGTGATGACTAGGATGTGGGGTTGATGAAATTCTGTCCATGCATGAAGGTCTGATGTCTTTTTGTAGAACTTTCTCACATTGAGATTATATATTTTAAGGCTAGAGGAAGAAACTGGGATTTATTGCATTTTTGAGGATTGTTGAGGAGGGGAGTTTTTATGCAGTGGAATTTGGGTGGAGTGTACAATCTCCATTAGTTTATGGGGAGGGTGGTAGTGTTTTTGAGGTTATGGAGAAGTAGCTTTGGTGTTTTTTGCAGTGGTATGTGGAGCTTTGCATTTAGTGTAGGTTAGTAATGTATGTTTTTTGAGTAGGAGTTTGTCTATGCTGAAAAGGAATGACCAAAGTAGGGAGTTGTATCTGTGTACAGTGTAAACAGGTTTTTGTAGAGGACTTGCTTTGAGTGTAATTAGGGCATGACTCACAAGCAATTAATTTGCTTATAACATTTAAAATTCCTATTAGGGGAAGTAGAAATATATGCATGACATGAGGTGTGGTGGTTGTATAAAAGAGTATAAAAAGGAAATGGGTGATAGAAAATTGCAAAAAAAATATTGGGATGCACCCAGAGAGTAGGAAGGTGATAAGATAAGAATAGGGGAAAGACTGATGTTTTCTGATTTGTAATTAATTGGTTAACAGGTTTTAATTATTTGGCTATATTGGCTGGTATTGGTAGTGAAGAGTCAGATGATATGTTTTGGCCACTAGAGTTTATAATATAGGGTGGGGATGTGTCACATAAAATGCTTTGGTCAATAAATTTAATAACACGGTGACGGGTGGGTAGGGTAGTGAACAGACTTGTAATGGGGCTGAATGGAGCTAAACTAATCCTCTGAAAAGAGTCAGGTCCTGAGCTATGGTAATATACAAAAAGTGCTTATTTATCAACAGTGTAATCAAACACTAATGCTAAAAACAACACGTAAAATAAAAATATTTATCAGGCAGGTTACAGGTTTGTTGCTTGCTATGTTTCTACAGAGCAGCTCAATTTTAGGGAGAAAAAGATTGAAATGCAGCACATATCTCAAGGGTGACTAGGGAGAATAGATGTATGGGACAGCTACTAAACTGAAGACAGGGTAACCTATTATAAGATACAGCAGAAGCTGTGCATTTAATACATTGTTTAGCAGTAAGGTAAGACCAACTGAGTGCGGAAGAAAATGCCTCTACTGGCATACCTAATAGCAGTTGAACATAAGCTAGTATTTTCTTGCTCTAATAATGTCTTCTCTTGGTTTAAACTTTACCTAGAGGTGAAATAGTCAGTATGGACAAATCTGGCCTGAGGGGCAACTGAGAGGAATGTTCAGACCCCTAAAAGTAGTGGGAGATGGCTAGTTCTCCTGTGCTCAGCAGCTGCATTCTTTGTGGAAAGGGGGCTCTAGATGATGTTGGATAGTGAGTGATACTGTTTTAAGCATGTAATATTACTGCTTTGCACTATTGTACTATAACAACACATTATTTACCTGTTTGCATTAGAGGTTAGATTATAAACCCATGTATAATTTAGCAATGACACAGACCCTTTATCTTATTATTAAGCACTGCTGGAAGGATTTTCACTTACTTTTTAAAAGAAAAACTTTTGAGTTTGGTCACTCCTCCCATTCCCATCTCATTTGCTCACTCAACTGAGTACAGAGAGAGCATTTGGGAAGGCCAACCCCCTTAGTTTCTTAATTTTCTACTATCTTCTGTTTCCTCCCTCTCCACTTAACAACAACAAAAAAAAATGTACACTTTATTCAGCTGCATTTACTATAGTTGTGTTCATCCTACTTTATTACCTTATTTTGCTTTGCTGCATGCTCTTAAGTGTTCAAGTGCTTTTATGCTACTGCATTTATTATTGCTTGTTAGTAGCCTGACTACATTTATCTGTCTTTCTAAGCATCTTAGTTTTGGTTTAGCACTTAGGCTTCAGGCCAGTTACTTTACATTTAAGAAGGTTGTTGTGGTCTACACTCTTGTGGACAAACCCTTATCAAAGTCCTCTCTCCATAAGTCCAATCAAGTATTCAGATTGCTATGTCTGGAGAATTCCCTTCAGTTTCTCCTGCCAGCCAGGTTGACATGCGTATACTGAGACAGTGTAACAACTGCCTCATGTTCACTGACAGCCCTCTTCTCCTAGCACATAATTCTTCTACTTGTGAGAAATACATCTACATCAGTAACTTGGAATCCATGCTCTCTCGTGCCACAGTCAGTACTCCTGACAAAGAGGAGATTGCCAGCACAAACACCACAACACTCACATCACATAGCCAAGCACAACACACACACACACACAAAACCACACACACACACACACACACACACACACACACACACACACACACACACACACACACACACACACACACACACACAAACACCTATGCAGAGGTCCTCAATAAAAACTTACCTAAACAGCAGAGACCTCCAAAACACACTCACAACATTGCACACACAACACCAAACACATCACATACAGCAGACAGCACACCACTGTCTCACAAACAAAGCCCATAAGACAAAACAATAGACCAATGCAGCCCACAAGGCATAACAATAAACCAAACATACTAGTTATTGACAACTCAGTTGTGAGACACACTGATGTCCCCCTCACCAGGCTCGATCAGGAGAAGGTCACGGTCAGTTGTCTGTCTGGTGCCAGAATCTGCCACATCACGCATGCACTTAAGTCTCTCCACAACAAGTACAAGTACAAGTATGACTCTGGCATTGTCCATGTTGGTGTGAATGACTTGAGATGTACCTACCTGGACTATATGAAGAGAGACATGATTGAGCTCTCAGAGAAAGAGATTCAGTATCTGTCTGCCTGGGATGACATGGTTGACAGGCCTCGATGCTTTGCCATAGATGGCCTCCTCCTGTCACCTCTGGGATTCTGGATCATGGCCAAGGCTCTTGCCACCCCATTTGCTTTTTTAGGCAATGTCCCAAAGACAAATCTTCCAACATAAAAGTTCTGTCAAAAAGAAAATTGAAGATCATGCTGCTTAACTCTAGGAGCCTTAGCTTGAAAATGCACTCACTGGAAGGTCTCCTCACACTGGAATTTGCAGATGTCTGTGCAGTCATGGAAACTTGTTTCAGGGCTGCAGAGAGCACCCCTGCCTTACCAGGCTATACCTCATTCCACACATTCTGACACCAAAAGGAGGCCGGGAACAATAAGGGTGGTGGAGTCTCTATCTTCATTAAGGACAGGCACACCTCCAGACTGGTTTGCCAGCATGATGCACTGGAACTACTCCAGGTGCAACTGTCAGTTGGAAAGACAACCATCCAAATTATAGCCAGCTATAAACCCCCCTCCATGACTCTGGACACCCACTCCTCCTACCTGGATCGGCTTGACTCCATCAAGGAACCTCTTAACACTCTGATCCTTGGTGACTTCAACTTCCCCACCATAGACTGGGTGAAATATTCCTGCACTAATGCACTCACTCAACAATTCCTAGACTTCATCAGTTCTAATGCACTAGATCAGCTTGCCTCATTCCCCACAAGGGGAGATGACATTTTGGACTTGGTTCTCACCAACATGGGCAACTGATGCACCACTCCCACAATATGTTCTTCCCTGGTGAGATCAGATCACCAGTCTGTCCAATTCAATGTTTCTATCCCACCCACCACCTACCCACTCCCCAGCCATAATCAAGCTACAACATTTTTCGAAAGCTGACTACAACCTCCTAAGGGAGGATATCAGTAGCTTCACATGACCGCCCCCTCAGAGGATGCCGACAACTATGCTGAACAGTACGCCAATGCAACATACAAGCACCTATACAACTGCATGAACTCAGCCATACCCAACAGAACTAAAACCTGCTCCTCAAGGAAACACAAACCTATCCGGTAGGCATCCTCTGTAAAGAGGCTTTACAACAAAAGGAAGAAACTGTTGTCCAAGGATAAAAAGGAACACATTCCAGATTAGAAAAACTCCCTCCTTAGCCATAACAAGCAATTTAGATCACTAGTGAAAACCTCCAAAGCCAGTTATGAATCAAAACTAGCCTCTGAAACAAAGTGAAACAACAAAGCCTTCTTCAGTTATGCCAGGAACCTCCATGGCAAAGCCCAGGTTTGTTCTGAATTAGTACTTAATGGTATCTCTTACATTGATCCTGCTGACTTAGCCAACCTGCTAGCAGATAGGTTCAGCACAAACTTCTCACCCCCCTGTACCCCCCAAAAGACACTTTTGACATCCCCAATACCTGCCCATCATCTCCCATCTCCATAGATCAAGTGTTAAAGGCCCTATCCAAGGCAAAGAACACAGCTTCCATGGGACTGGATATTATCCCAGGCTATATTCTGCACCATCCCCAGCAAGAACTAGCTTTAACATTGAGTTCCCTATTCATCCACAGCCTAAGTACAGGCTTCATTACAGAAGAGTGGAGAACTGCCATTGTCATCCCCTTGCACAAAGTTGGTGCCACTACTGACCCTGGAAACTATCACTCCATTAGCTTGAAAAGTCTGATCTGTAAGGCATGGAGCATATAATTATGGATCTCATAAACAAAGACATAGGCAGCCTCCAAACACTTGACCCCACTCAGTTTGGATTTGTCAAGGGCAGATCTTGCCTGTTGAACCTGGTTAACTTATTTGATACTGTTACCAGTGCCCTGGATGAGGGAAAGTCAGTACATACAGCTTACCCTGACTTGGCCAAGGCCTCTTACACAATCTCCCACTCAGGCATCATTGAAATGCTAACACAACTTGACATAAATCCCTATCTCATCAGGTGGGTGGCCAACTGGCTCACTGACAGGACCCACAAGGTCAAAACAGGTGCCTCCACCTCTGATAGCAGACTTGTCACTAGTGGACTTCCCCAGAGATCTGTCCTGGGTCCCCTATTGTTTGGCATCTACTTTTCAGAGGTCCAGTGGATGACAAAAGACATGTGGCTGACCACATGTGTGGACGACTGTAAGTTGGGTGCTGTCATTGACCCCCCAAATGATGTTAACATACTGCAAGAGGGTGTTACAGCAACTAATGACTGCTGCCAAAGTCATGGCCTCAAGTTAAATGAAAAAAAAAATGTATCATCATACTATTCAGCAAAAACATGGCCCCAACTGATTACCACATCAATGGCAACCCCCTAACTACACGACCTGTGGTGACTGACCTGGGTATTCAGGTTAACAACAATCTCACATTCGACTATCATGTAGTGGCAGTGGTCAGACGAAAAGCCTTTTACTTGGTTCATCTCATAAGTAAAGGGATTGCATCCAGAAAAAAAGGAGGCTATTATCTCTCTATACTCATTCCTCATTAGGCCAATAATTGAATATAATGCCCTGTTTGGTATGTACCTCTCCAAACATCCGCACCAACTGGAAAGGCCACAGAAATACCTCACAAAGAGAATCCATGGCCTCCAACACCTGTCCTATGCAGACAGGCTCAAATCACTATCACGCTACTCGGTACCATACAGATTGCTCAGGGGTGATCTGTGTCTTGCCTTCAAGGCCATCTCAGACCCTGCCCAACTAGAGATGCTCCATATCTGTAAGTCTAACTCCTCATGTATTACCCGTTCAAAATGCCTGAATCTAACATCAACAAAACCTGCTGGAGAGACACGTTTGTCGCTCAGAGGCTACCCCATCTCTGGAATACACATCAAACAGAGTACCTTGATGACCCTCCTCAAGCACAGCCTTGATGAGTGGAAGGGAAACCACCAATTTGTCCCAAGGGTTCCATCTGTGCCCCTCACTGACAGGGGCAACAGGTGCTGACTGAGGTTTCTTTTTTGGGGATAAACTCTTGGCTAGGCTTGTAAGGCCCCCATGGCCATTAGCCTAGTAACCTCCTATGATCCTATGATTTGGAATATAGCTTGCCATCAAAGGCAGGTGTCTTCAATAAAGACTTCTATGGTCACCTCTAAAACATGCAAGTCAGACAAGAATGTAGTGTGCTAGACCTAAAGTAACATAACCATAACATATCCAAAAGATATAGCAAAATACATTAGATTTGGAGGAAATTTCACACAACCAATGGCGACCACGACCACCCTTCCTCTCATAATATCAGAAACACTAATTCCATGAGACCAAATAAATCAGGAACCTGATTTGTGCAATCAGAAACAACTTGGTATACTCCCTTATGCAAATAAAGCATTAAAGATTGGCTATAATCTTGATATCTGGAAGCACAGTAGCACAATCTAAAAGGGAGATCCCAGAGACCACCCCCCCCCCCAGATTCACCCAGTAATTACAGACTGATTGGTCTCACAAACATTGTGCAAGCCATATGATGCACAGAATCACTGTGGAGCATTTGCAGACAAAAGTGGGACTTTCCTTCTCCATGATATAGTCCAGTCGTGCATTACAGCCCTGACAAAGGTAAATCTTTATTGGTTAGCTTCTTAAATTTCTTCAAGAATCTGACTGTGCCCTGGATGATAGTTTATCTGTCCATGCAGCTAAACTTATCCTGGCAGCATCATTTAGCACTGGGTCCCAAGAAGGGATTGTGCCTTAACTCAGGAATCTACAGGTAAATGAAGTAACTTGTGACCTTAATTGGTTGCGTGATCATATAGAAAGAAAGTATAGGAGGACACCTGTCACTAGTGGGGTCCCTTAGTACTGTGTCCTGGGTGACTTTGGCCTCTTCCTGTCAGATGTATAGCACAGTTTATCTAAAAAAATACTAAAGTATTTACAGTGCTTATTTACTCTGTGTTCTTCTTTGTAAATATGTGTACACCATAATATACTAATACTGCTACCACCCAAATGCTGTGCTCATTTTAGCTACAAAGTATGTAAACAACTGAAGTGATGCAAGCTAAATGAACTACCACTGCCTACAAACAACCCTGGGAACTTCAGCCTCATATTACAAGGGTAATTATGAAAAGAGCCACGAGTAACATAAAGCAAGCAAGCTTTGTTTAAATGTTTAACAGGGAGTCAAATCAGGCTGAAGAGACAGACATAAAGAGAATATGATAGAGTGGAAAGTCGAGTGTGTGTGTGTGTGTGTGTGTGTGTGTGTGTGTGTGTGTGTGTGTGTGAGAGAGAGAGAGACAGAGAGAGAGAGGGAGACAGAGGGAGAGACAGAGAGAGAGAGAGAGAGAGAGAGAGAGAATGTGTCTGCATGCATCCAACATCGTGTCTGTCAGGAGAGAATCATTTTAGTGCTTTTTTTTTTTTTAATTCAGGGAGTCCCTGTATAATGGGGATGAAGGACATCCCCCCATCCCTTGAAATGGCCCTGCATAATGAGTGGAATACTCAAGAACCACTGAGCTTTAAAATACAAGAGAGACATGGGTAGGATGGGAAAAAAGCAAATACATTTACAGAGACATCTTTTCTGATAGCTCTCACAATTCCTCTTTGAACTGATTTCTTTACCTTAAACAAAAATACTGTTTTTCTGTTTCAACTAGTGCTCAAAAACAGTTTCTGTCTTTTTACTCAGAATGTGCAACACAAATGAAAATTAAACCAGCACTGCTATATAACTTTAAGAGTGTATGAATGTAGGCTATAAAAATTAACACTACTTCACAGAAGACCATATTTGCAACTCTCCCTTGTATACACTGCAGTTGTGCAAATCACTTTTTTTCCAGCTGTTCAGGGTGGGATTCTGTTTTTGCTGTTGTTTCCCATATGTGGAGTTAGCATATATACAAATGCTGGCAAGGGACTTTCAAAGGGCTTGCCCCTTACTATAAGTATTTTATTTTGTTACCACAGTTTCAGCAGATGTATCGTTTAAGTTTATCTCAACTAGTTTGAGGCTAGTGGGTTATACACTAAATTCTTTTAGGAGACTCCGTAAAGTGCATTTAGGTGGGACCCCAGGGATCCATCTGCTTCCAATTTGTTTGGATAGCATGCCAAATAGCCCAGTTATTATATACAAGGAAAGTCTTATATGGTCCTATGGAAGTGTTCATTAACTTCCAGCAAATAAAGAAAATGTTGTACATACATTGCCAGAGGAAACAAAGCTGGGCTGCAAAACTGAATACTAAACCAACCCCAGGAAATAACTCATACCACAAAATGTATGATAACTTTCATTTCCACATCGCAGGAGAGCAAATACATGATAATACATTTATGAGTAAAGGGCACTGCATGATGCTACATTTTTAAGAAGTGGTACAAAAGCAATTTGGTTATTTTGAACCCAACACCAATTTTCAGTTTCCAAATTTATAATTTAAAACTGCAGTCCTTCAGGAGCAGGAGTCTGTACATGTACATAGATTCCTGATGTTGTCTTGACAACTGTTTCCCTGACTTCTAATCAGAAAAAAAAAATCTGGCAAAAAACTTCTGGCAAACCTTGATAACTTTTTTTTTTGGGGGGGGGCAAGCCTCCCTTCACCTCCCAAAATAATATGCACCTACTCCTTGATTATACAACAGTGAAGAAAAGGGAAGGCTCTTTGTAGCAGAGAGGTATTTTGGCTCAATGTTTCCATCTATCAGCAGCTGAAGGAAAGGATGTCAATAGATTGATTGTATCTTGGTGTACACTACAATGGATTATGACAGTTATATAACAATTATATACATCTTATGCTCAACTCCTGAGAGACTTGCTTGGCTACAAACATCTGCATTACAAGCTGAAGCTAAGTGAAACTTGCAGTAGTGAATTTTAGTTGTCTGTTAAATACAAACTTGTAGTTTTAAAAGTACTGTATTTTCATTTTTTCTGTTTCCTAATTGTGCGTTTCTGAACAGTGTGCTGTGTGCCTCTCTGCAGTTATTTTGCTATAAGAGCGGGTGGTGTTATCTGATATTTAATAGCCTAGAGGAATTTCTCTGTACTTTAAGCTAGCCACAAAGTTTGAGAAATAATTTTATGCTCAACTCCTGAGAGACTTGCTTGGCTACAAACATCTGCATTGCAAGTTGAAGCTAAGTGAAACTTGCAGTAATGAATTTTAGTCTTCTGTTAAGTACAAACTTGCAGTTTTAAAAGTACTATATTTTCATTTTTTCTGTTTCCTAATTGTGTGTTTCTGAACAGTATGTTGTGTGTCTCTCTGCAGTTAGTTCAACACCCTCCCTCCCTGTTCCTGTGTTGGTATTAGTGTTGGTGGCTCTGGAATTGCCCGCCCCTCCTGTAAGTCTGTATTAGAACACTCCTCCTTGGTCCATCTCATTTGCTCATTTAACCGAGTACAGTTAGATCATATTCTGAGTCTAGTGTTCACTCTACTTAATACAGAGAGAAGATTTGAGAAGGCCAGCCCACTTAGGTTCTTCCTTTCTCTCTTCTTGCACTTAAAAAAAAAACTTTTGCACTTTATTCATTTGCTTTCACTGTATTTGTCTTTCCTCCTACTTTATTTTGCTTTTCTTAAAAGTACTCAATTTCATTTATTCTGCTGCATTTATTACTGCTTGGTCATAGCCTGATTAAATTGTAACTGTTATTCTAAGTCTTTTGGTTTAAGCACTTGGGCTTCATACAGGCTGTTTTACATTAAGAAAGTTTGTGGTCTGCACTGCTGTGGCAGGACAGGTAGCTTACATCCTTCTAAGCTGGGAATTGCTGATTGAAGGCCCAGTGTCTTCTATTCTAAAAGTGTATTAGTTTTGACTTAAGCACGTGGGCTTCAGGCCAGTTATTCTACATTAAGAGGGTTTGTGGTCTGCACTCTTGTGGGAGTAGAGGCTGGATTCTGCCCTTCTGAGCTTGGAATTTCTGGTCACAGGCTTATTGTGACTGCTTATTTGAACTGTTTCTTTCTGAAATTGGTGTGCTTTGCTGCCGTGGCATAGACCAGATTCAGGCCTGCTGAATCTAGCTTTGTTTGTATAACTTGAGCACTGATCCAGGCCATCTTTTTTTTGAAGAAGGTTCCCCTGCACCCTAGTAAGCAGGGGTGTGCAGTTAGTACTTGACTGATTGAAGACTGCTGGAACAGGGCTCAGTTTTGAGCTTTTTTCTGGCTAATTGGGTAACTTGTTTAAGTCAGTTTGTTCATTTTCTATTGCTTTATATATATATATATATATATATATATATATATATATATATATATAATAAAATTGCATGCTATTCATCTGTTTTTACTGTATCTGTGTTTCTTCCTACTTTGTTACTGGGGGCATTGACTACAACTCTGATCTGTGATATATAACAATAAGTATCCTTTTCTGCGCTTTTAAACTGTTTTTTTTAGTGTATCTGCTTTATTTTCTGAAAAAAAAAAAAAATATATATATATATATATATATATATATATATATATATATACTTGCTTCCTGCCTTTCTAAGCTAGTATATTCTAGTTTTCAGGTTTGTGTTGAATTCAGGGTTGTGTTACAACTCTCTGTGTTTGCCTATACCTTACTTGGATAGAAGAAAGTTTCTCTGTTCACCTGTGAGAGAGGGGAGCTTTGAGCAGCCTATCTGTCCCTGGAGGAGTGGTTTCAGCCCAGAAATTAGTAGTTTATTGGCCATTTTGGGCTATTTTTTATCTCTTTCTTTTCCCTGCTTTAAATACCGTATTTTCCCAGTTTTGTGGGCCGGACAGCGCCGGTTAGCTAGGGTAAAACTATTCCCGGCTCCACAAAGTCTCCTCCTCAATTTTTTCCTTGGAACTAGGCAAACTTTCAACTTAAGCACTCAAGCCATTCATTTCTCAGCCTGGCATTTGCTCAAATTCCTGTACTGTACAGAAGGACAAGGCTCTCTATTCGACCTTACCAGCCATCCAGTAAAACAGTTCACTGTACCTATCCAGGCATGTCCAAAGGGCAGTTTCAGATGTACTCTCCAGTCCAATTGGTGAATCTGGGCATTTTGAGGCAATATTGCAACTGCCTCATATACACAGACAACCCCCTCCTCCTACCACCAAACACTACTACATACGAGAGATGCAGTTACACAGCCAAACTAGAGGCTAAGCTCTTTCAACCCAAGACTGGATAAGACAGTCAAGAAGAGAAGGGAAATACTTGCATCACACCACCAGTCTTACATAGACCCATTAAACCAGCACTGGCAAAAAATACACATAAATACATGAAAACATACTCGGAGGCTCTAAATAAAAAATCTGCAAAACCAACAGAGACCTCCAAAGCAAACATCCAAGCAACCTCCACCCCCAACACAAACCATGAAACACGTACTTCACAAAACCAGTGTGCAATGCAATCACAGCCCTTAAGGCAAAATAACATACCCAACATACTAGCAATAGGTGACTCTATAGTCAGGCACACTGACGTCCCACTCACTAGGCTGAATAAGGAGAAGGTTACTGTTAGCTGCCTTTCGGGTTCCAAGATCCGCCACATAACACAAGCACTCAGGTCACTCCAGAACAAGTACAAATATGACTCTGTCATTGTCCATGTTGGTGTGAATGACCTGAGCCATACCTCCCTGGACTACATGAAGAGAGACATGGAAGAGCTCTCTGATCACATAGCCCAGACCGGCATGACCCTGAACCTGAGTAGCATCCTGCCCTCACCAAGAATGATCCCACGGTATAAAGAAAAAAATTCTCAATTTCAACAATTGGCTAAGTTTCTGGTGTCTTTCAAAGGGGATCCTGTGTCTTTCTGCCTGGGATGCTCAACAAGCCATGCTGCTTCACTAGAGATGGCTTGAACCTGTCACCGTTAGGCTTTCGAATACTAGCCAAGACTCTTGCCACTCCCATAGTGCCTTTTTTAGGCAAGGCTCAAAAGACAATCCCACCGCCGTAAATAGCACAAGTAACAAAAACCTGAGGTTAATGCTACTCAATGCCAGAAGTCTAAACCTCAAAATGCACACACTCGAGGCACTCCTCAGTATGGAGAAAATCAATATATGTGCAGTAACAGAAACCTGGTTTAAGGCTCCAGAGAGCACCCCAGCGCTACCAGGCTACAACAAATAACATACATTTCAGCCAAAGAATCCAAACCAAAATACAAAAGGTGGGGGCGTATCCATATTCATCAAGGATATCTACACCTCCAGGTTAGTGGCACAGCACGATGCTTCAGAGATCATCCACGTGGAACTAACAATGGGCAAAACTGCAATTCAAATTGTAGCTTGCTACAGATGACCCACCATGTCCCAGAACCCCCGTTCCTCATTTCTGGGAACACTGGAAACATAAAGGTCCTACCAAACACCCTAATATTGGGTGATTTCAATTACCCAAACATTAACTGGGAGAACTGCTCAAGTACTAACTCCTTTGCCTAACTTTTCCTAGAATTTATAAACTCAAATGCCCTGGTTCAACTCGTCAACACTCCCACCAGAGGTGACAACATATTGGACCTGGTCATCACCAACATGGGTGACCAGTGTTCCACACCAGAGGTCAACCACTCGCTGGTTAGATCTGACCATAAACAAATCACTTTGGATATCCATATTCCGCTCCCACCCCCGGACAAGAAAACCACCATGAAAATCTTTTCAAAAGCAAACTTCACATTACTTAAGACCAAGGAGGAAAGCTTCAAAGCCCCCATGCTGAAGGATGACACTGTCCAAGCTGTAAAATCCTTTACTAATGCATTCTACGGGCAGCTACAAGAATGCATGGATCATGCCATTCCAAGCAAAACCAAGACTCACTCCTCCAAGAAAAGGAAACCAGTCTGGTGGACTCCTACCATAAACAAGCTATACAATAGAAGGAGGAAACTAGTAAAGAAAAGAGTAAAATTCCAAGAATGGAAGACATCCCTAATCAGTATCAGCAAGAAACTACGATCCCTCATAAAATCATCCAAGGCATTCTTTAGCTATGTTAAGAATCTAAGTGGCAATGCTCAGATCTGCTCAGAGTTAGTGCAGAATGGCACAAGATACACTGAACCAACCAATATTGCTAACATCCTGGCAGACAGGTTCTGCGCAAACTTCACCCCCCTCTCACCCCCAAAAGGGCCCATAACCATACCAGAAGAATGTAGAGTCCCTGAAATCACAGACACTCAGGTTAAAACAGCCCTCTCCAAAGCCAAAAACACAGCCTCAGTGGGACCGGATGGTGTCCCAGGCTGCATCCTACATGAGCTCAAAGATGAACTAACTCCTCACCTAAACACACTGTTCAAACTCAGCCTATCCACAGGCTACATACCCATAGAGTGGCACACAGCAACGGTTATTCCACTCCACAAAAGTGGAGCCACAACAGACCCCAGGAACTATCGCCCTATAAGCCTGAATAGCTTGGTCTGCAAGGCTATGGAGCACATCATCATGGAACTCATTAACAGAGACATTGGGAATCTCCAAACCCTGGACCCTACCCAGTTTGGCTTTGTTAAGTGCAGATCATGCCTCCTAAACCTGCTGGACTTCTTTGAGACAGTTTCCAAGACTATAAATGAGAAAAAGGTGGTACACACAGCCTACATAGACCTCGCTAAGGCCTTCAACACCATTCCCCATTCTGGTATTATAGACAAGCTCACCAGCCTGAACATAAACCCCTACATCACAAGATGGATTGCCAGCTGGCTCACAGACAGAACCCACATGGTGAGAGTTGCAGGAACTAAGTCTGACTCTAAACCAGTTACAAGTGATTACCTCAGGGCTCAGTCCTAGGACCCCTCCTGTTCAGCATATACTTCTCAGAGGTACAGGCAAGCACAGGAGGACTATGGCTGACCAAGTTTGCAGATGACTGCAAACTAGGGGCTATAATTGACTCTCCGGCTGACACAGACATCCTCCAAAAGGGTCTCATTGAGATGGATACCTGGTGTCAAAATCATGACCTCAAGCTAAATGCCAAAAAGTGCATAGTCATCCCCTTTGGAAAAAACAAAGTACCCACAAACTACCACATAGGTGGTAGTCCCCTAAATATGGAATATATAATAAGGGATCTGGGGACCCAAGTAGATAGTAATCTCACCTTTGATAATCACATTGCCAAAGTGGTTAGAAAATCCTTCTATGTGGCCCACCTAATCACAAAAGGGTTCGCATCCAGATCAAAAGAGGTCATTGTGCCCCTCTACTCATCACTCATCAGACCCATCATAGAGTACAACACCCCATTTGGGATGTACCTTACAAGACACCTGCAACAGCTGGAAAGACCACAGAAGTACCTCACCAAGAAGATCTCTGGCCTCAAACAGATTCCCTATGCAGCTCAACTGAAGAAACTCCAGTTGTACTCGGTTGCATACTGCCTACTCAAAGGTGATCTCTGCCTGATATACAAGACCATGTCCAACCCAGAATTGATGGACATGCTCCACCTAAAGAAAACCTTATCCCCTCAAGCCACATGCTCTAGGGATCTAAACCTCACCGCAACAATAAATTGGATGTGCTGGAGGGATAGATTCCTGTCCCAGAGACTTCCCATGCTTTGGAACAAGATCTCAGTCTACATTAGGCAGAGCTCCTTGCTAACACTGTTCAAAAGAAACCTTGACGAGTGAATGGGAAACAGAAAGTTTACCTCGGGAATCACTTCAGTGGATCTGCTGGACAGATGCACAGGGAACTAATCTAAGGAGGTGGTGAAAGCCAACACATTCTGGCTAGGCTTATAAATGCCTTCGGGCAGTAAGCCTAGTACCAACCTATGAACCTATGGATCTATGAACAATTTACATATATTAACAAAGGCAGGAAGATGCATGTAGTTTTGCTCAGCTCTATGGCAGAGGGATAAAGCCCAGACTACCTCCCAAATTATCCATGTTTAAAGAGTTGGCATTAGACAATGAAGAGCCAGGCATTAGGGTGGGAGTAAGTAGCATTTGCAAGCTCCCCAATCTTGAAGGTGGGGTTGGGTGGTTTGACCCTGAATCCTGATGCCCAGAGAGAATGTAGGAATATGGGGCAGGATAAGGATGACTGTTTGACTCCAGAAAGTAAGTCAGGATGATGTGTCCAAGAGTACACAGTAGTTCTCCCAGGCAGCAGCTGCCATACACTGAGTATAGACTGGTTATAGCGGGTGGGGGTGGGGGGGGCACATGACTTGTCAGATTAGGTCACTCCTCACTCCTGCCTCTGCCCTCCACAGAACAAATGAGCTGTAAGCCCTCTTGCCTCAGACAGGGAATAAATGGATTTCTGGTTCCAGTCCTCACCCACATGGAGGGATGATTGTGCCATCTGGGATCATGTATGGAAGTCATTAGGCAGGTCACACTGGCTCAGAAAACAGACATAAGCAGTTCAGGCACACATATCAAGCAGCATGAAGAGAAAAGCTTTACCAGGACTAGAGTTCTAGGAATGCTCACTGTTAACTTCATTCATAGAAAAAAATTGTTCACCTTGAACTTTTTTCTTCTTCTGCCTGAAAAATCCTTTTCATAAAGCTATGCAAACAAACTCAAACTGCAGCAGTCATACAAAAGTTAAGATAAATATTGCTTGCCAGACTCAGATCTTTACAACGGTACATATGCTGCATGTCATTTTATAAATCTTATTTTATAACTGGTAAAAATGGCAGATGTTTTCCATATTTCTGAAAACAAATGACAGTACTTTTGTAATTAAACCAGCTACACATAGTATCCAAGCAGAGTTGCGTGTTTTGATGTTGGCTTCAAAATGAAACTTCATCTGATATTTTGTCTTGCTCACTTATTGACATATTGACACAAATTTGAAAACTATGACATTTCTCAAAATCTGCCTTGTAAGCTCCTCTTTTGCAGCTCTGCTACATGGGGGTCATGTATCTGTGATAGATTTATACGAGGATGTCAGCTTTCTGTTGATGCCTTGACATACATTCCACATAGTACTGGGTGCTTAGTAACATTCTGTATTTCATAAATTCAGTTATGAATATATTAGATTTTCAGTCCTGATCATGTAAAGCACAAATAGTGGTGTATTTTCATTGTTTTTTCACCGTAAGTTGATGTCTGAGCACCAAACTCATAACTGAACAAATTCAAGCTACATTACTTTTCATATCCATTGCTTTAGTCAAATGCCAATCATATCACATTCCTGGTTTATGTCATGTGTCATGCACTGGTACTATTTTTTTACCAGTGAAATAATACACCTAGACAATTTTTTTTAAACAACATGTTATATACTTTACTATACCAACACACTGTGTTAATGTCAAATTACATCTGTAACAAAGATTTGGAATCTTAAAAAACTTCCATTATAAAATATGAAAACGTCCATAAATAGAACACACAAATGTCTTTATCTATATTTCCCTTGTGAAATGTTGTTGCGAGCTAATGTCTGACACTTGCTTCATTGCTACTGTGATGTAACAAGAATATGAAAAATACTGAATATTGCATACGTCTGAAACAAAGTGCAATATCTGTATTGTTGTTAATGTGTGTATGTTTTCACCAGCAGTCTGAAATCATAAACTAAACTCCTGCTTTTTACACTCCATTAGGTAATTAGCAAAAAGATATTATACTAAACTGCAAGCTTTCATGACCACTGTTAAACCAAAATGTTGATGCCTTCATTTCCATGTGGCCTCAAGTTAAATACCCTGTGCAAATTTTTCCCAACCTCATCTTGTAACCATTTCCCTGACAATTGTGCAATTCTACTTAATGTCTGCAAAAGATTAACTAAAATATGAAAACAATGCCAAATGTCTTACACTGCTGTACCAAACTGTTACACCTGTGTTTCTGCTTGTGTTTTTCACCACATCACTGTGTGCATTTGTGATTTACCACCTTGACACTGACATGTACTTACTACATTATGAAAAAAATGTAATTAGCAGCAATTTTATAAAGCTATAGAATTTTTCATAATTGCTGCATGCAAATATTTATACTTTCATTTTACATGAGCAAAACACATTGATCTTTTGCAGTTTCCTTGACCACCTCTCATCTGGAATGTACTAATTGATACAAATTGATGCTTATCTCAGTAAAATATGAATGTAAATACAAGGCTAAGATATAAAATAGTCCACACCACTTACAGAAAGCAGGAGGAGGATTTCCCTGGTGCCTTGTTCAGGTTTCCCAGAATCAGTATTTCTACCATCTTGGTTCTTCAAAAATAGGATGTAGAGCTAATGGGACTAATCTGATCAAAAAAGAAATATTTCATACACTACTGCAAAGTATTTTATCTTGATTTCTGCTAATATCTTTCACTCCATTATCACATCAGGCAATATTTCTTCAGCATGCTTAGAACTCAGGCTTACTAAAATCCATAACATAACTCCACAACAAAGGGCTCATGCCAGCTCCAGTAACTGCAGAACCTGTGTTGGTCTAATAAAAGGCATTAAATCATGCAATGTATGTGGTCTTGTGATGTGTTCCCCTATTCTTGTCTTTCAGAACGGATGTATAGATGGAGGCACCTGCTCTTTACAGCTGTGGAAAATGATGTGATCCTGGATGGCCTATGACTGCATCACATCATTCTGCTCTCCTGGGCTCATCACAATCATGAGGAACTTTCTGCAATGTGGGCCGACCTTGTCACAGCAGTAAACCATGTAGGGCTACAGGATAGAAGCTATGAGCAGGTCTGTCATAGAGCAATGGACATTGTAAATGCTGCACGGAAAAGGGCTGCTGCTGTGGCCAGGGACAATGCCACCATTGGTGGGGGGGCCTGCAGTAGTAGAACCATTCTCAGCCACAGAAGAATTGCTGGCAAACCTGGGATCAACCACCAGCTCCCAAGCATCCATCACCCCATACATTGTGTAGGTGGGTGCCACAGCTTCCACAGCAGAGGAGCATCCAGGTAAGCCTCCTATGTGCATCACCATAACACTGCATCAGTCACTGTGGCAGCCTCTGCATACCAGTTCACAGATATCAGGTCAATCTGCATTGGGGGTGTTGTTTGTAATGCACACCTGTGCACACATACTCAGAATATAAAGTAATGTAGGCAGTATCACAGTACCTACTGTATATGTAGCAATACACACATGTTATCCTGTAACAATGACACATGTGTTATTGCTGACAATACCTCTCCCTCACCTTTCCATAGGTACATCAGGTGTGGCTGGAGTCCAGTGCCCTGTACCCAGTGAGTGTGATAATGATTTTGTATGGCTCATATATATCAAAACAATGTTAAGGGCTGCCAGTTTGCTATATACACAACTGATATACTTAGCCAGAGTACACTACTTGTATGTTCAGTCTCGGAGTGGTTAACTGTAGTGTATCAGTAATCGTAGTAGTGTACATGTAGGATCTATAACATATTTGCACTTATTTTTGTGAAGGTCCATGCAGTCTGCTATGCAGGGGCAATAGTATCCTGGAGACAGGTAAACTGTGTTTTAGGTGTAGGTCTATCACATACATTAACATATTGTTAATCTCACAGGTGTATAGTACTGGCAAAATTAACTGGATGTAGCTGCAGTACATGTGGTTTACTTGGCCTGTCTTTTGTGTGTATGTTGTAGTCTGCATGTTTGTTGTGCACGGGATCACAAATAAGATGTGGTATGTGTACTGCAGTTGTGGAACCTCACCTGTATATATGTGTGTGTGTGTGTGTGTGTGTGTGTGTGTGTGTGTGTGTGTGTGTGTGTGTGTGTGTGTGTGTGTGTGTGTGTGTGTGTATGTGTGTGTGTGTGTGGATCAACATACATAAAAGTGCAGGTAGTAGTGTACTTATTTTGTCTTCCTCCTCACAGGTGACCATGGGTGTTGGAGTTTTCCCACTCATAACCTTATGTCAATATCTCATCAAACTCCGATGATGATGATGGCAACAGTGAGGCACAGGTGGGGTTGTTGGGGGCTGAATCTGTCCCATGGGTTGACATCCCACTTCCTCCCCCTTTGTCCCCACATGCAGTCAGTATGCTACACATACCCAGTCCCCTACTGCCACAGATATCAGACAGTCAGAGTGTGGCAGCATTGAACAGGAGAGTGTGGTGACAATGACTTCAGTGAGTGCAGACACTGGCCATAGCCAGAAAGATGGCAAAGTCCCACACAGGCAGATTGACAGGGGTGCTCAAAGGAGGATTGCTGCCCATTCACCACCTGTCATAGGTGTCACATCACGGGTCACCCAACGCATGCTTCAGTCCATCATGGAGGCAGAGGCACATTCCGATCGCAACACCAGATGGATGCTCAGGATCATGGATGCATCACTGTCTGACATGTGTAACTCCCTCCACCAGATTGGTGATGCCATGCATCATTTCACTGATGTACTGGACAGATGGTGGGATGAGGCATTGTCAGTGATTGATCGCACATTGTCTGTGCTGGAATATTTGGCAGGAGTAAGGCATTGGACATGTGGCCGTACGTCAGCAACAACATCCGCTAAGAGTCCTTGTGGCCATGCACACCCAAGGTACCATAGTGGCAGTACCTCGAGCACTACAGATGGGAGGCTGCTGTCCACATCATGAGGTAGCAGGCCATGGGCACATGGTCCTGGGTGGTCCCATGAGGGACATGGGCCCAGCAGACACCAGTCACCATCAGCAACTAGAACAGCTGACCCTGGGCATGGTGGTGTTAGTGCCACTGCTGGCAGAACCACTTTCTGTGTTCATGGCTGGAGACAGTAAACTGTCCATTCTGCCATGTGTGATCCACAGCTGTCCAACATACCCATGTTTAGGGCTAGGACATGGATTGACTCTGTACATGCACACACTCATACATTACTGTCACATGCAGGTCACCAAAAGACACACATGGCACCTCTCCATGGCCCAGATGACCAGAACTCATTCCTGACTCCCAAAAATGTCAACTGTTTGGCACAGCCTAAGCCTCTGGTAACCCCATACCACAACCTGTGCATGCGATGATACCTGTGCCACATCTCTGCCATCCATGCCATTAATGCAGGGGCATGCAAATATGTGTCTGATGCATAGGGTGTCTATAGTACAATACATGACATGTTGAAGTGAGGTTGTGTTATGCCATGACAGGTGTTGTATGGTGGGGTGGATCATGAGTGCATATCAAAGTGTTTGTACAATTGCTGTATGATGTTAGAGTGGCAGTGTTGTTGCAGACTGACAGGTGTCTCTCAGAACTTTGTATGTTTCTGTCGCAGAGATCTGAGTGGCTACACTGTGGAAACTTGCTGGCAGTACAGCAGCTCAGGATGGCATGGTTGCAAAGCAGAAATATGACATCAGCAAGGAACAGCTGTATATGTGCATGGTTACCTAGGTGAGAATATGTAGAACAGTGTATCGGGGGAATGGGGGCAGACAGCATAATCCTGCATGCATACCCTGTGACAATGCATCCTACCTTTCTAAGTGTCATCTGGTTGTTCCATACCTACAAATGTAGGTGGTGGCAGATAGCATTTATGCATAGTTAGATGTGGGCTATTTAGGGCCAGCAGCTACTCATAGGACCTTAAAATGTATAACCAATGCACACAAAAAGGCAAGATTAGAAGCCCTACCTATCTCCAAGTATATACTATAGTACTATATACTTATCACATGCTCCACGAAGCTTAAAAAAGCCAAAAAAAAAAAAAAACAAACAAAAGTGAACCCACCCATGATGGGGGTTTCACCCCCTCCAACTAAATATACCAACTCTGAGATCGCACTACTGCAGGGGTAAGGGGCAAAGTTCAAAAGTATGGCCAAGCAGTTACTTACCTTGAGTGGAATGTCAGGGTTCCAGATGTCGGTCTTCTGGTTTGTCAGTCCTTTCATCTTAGTGAAGTGAAAGTCAGTGATGTGGCCATTCAAGTAAGTGAAGTAGACCAACACAGACACACACACACACACACACACAAACATACACACAAACACACACACATGAAAAATTATATGGTGCTGCTTACTGTGATGGATTTGAAGTCTTCTTAAGACACTCAGCCTTGCTGGCTGGATTCTGCTAAAATCAAAGTCTGGTTATATTTGCATTCCCAGTCTTTTGCATACAGAAACTTGCAGAATATACATATATATGATGAGAGAATATACTTTGCAGCATCAACTTAGAGCAGTAACAAATAACTTTTTATAATAAACCAAATAGACTAACGTTGCAGCTTAAAGTACTGTTCCACTTTACTTCCCATATAGTACAGATGATGTGAAAGATATAACATTTACCTTGAGACAAATGTGTCTCTGCCAGTACCCCTAACATAACTGGATTCATACAGATCTTTATATACAATTTTAGTCATGCACATACATATACATTTCCTCTTGGTATTCTATTTTGGAGAATTGCTCATCCTGTAGAAACAATACTAATTGTTGCAGATGCTGACACAAATGCTGACTTGATAATATTATTTTTAAGCTTCCTTGTTTAACAATGTCTTGTCACATTTTTGCTGAATTTATAAGAGGCCAGCTTTTCTGACAGTGTGAACATCCTGCAATCTATTTGGATCTTTGGATAAGAACATCTGTTCTTGTGCCAATGCTGATAACAGTGTCCTGTTGGCCATGCAGAAAAACATGTTTTCAAGGAAACACATTGTCACAGTGTCATTGTCCATTCTTTAAAAGCAGATTTTGCATTTTTGCTCTTGCATACATTGTTTTTAAGTCTGTAAGGGAAAAATGTCCATTCAGCAGATTCCTTATTTTCCAAGCCATGGTAATTTAGCAGGAATGCTGATCACATATTACTAAACACTGTTTCTGCATTTAAGCAAGCTTTATTTTATACCTTATTTATGTTACATATTTATAATAGAATTACTTTCAACCTTTTATTCACTTTTAAATGCACTCTAACAACACACACACACACACACACACACACACACACACACACACACACACACACACACACACACACACACACATATGGTGGATGATGTGAGATTAGAACCCCTGCCTACCTACTAGTACACACTACAGCTCACAGTACTACTTGCACATGCCACTGGTTACATTTGGTGTGCAAGTGGCTGTAGCACTACATCACTCTACACCTTTATGTGGCTATCTATCTATCTATATATATATATATATATATATATATATATATATATATATATATATATTTATATATATGTGTGTGTGTGTGTGTGTGTGTGTGTGTATTATCTCTATATATCTATCTATTTATCTCTCTCTCTCTCTCTCTCTCTATATATATATATATATATATATATATATATATATATATGTGTGTGTGTGTGTGTGTGCCGCATACTGATAGATAAGGGTAATCATGTCTGAGGGGGATAGGGAGAGACAGATACATATACATACCTGTCGGTATGGCATATGAGCCATTAGACATGGGCTGAAATTAGCTGAGTGTGGGAGCATGCCTTGTGTGACCATTGGTACTTACAAGGTGACTCCAAGCCAGACCTTCCTGCACTCTAGTCCAGGATTTTGTAGGCTACAGCTAACTGGCTCCTGCACCAGATTCAACAGTCCAGCACCTCCCTGATATTATATCCAAGGGATTCCCTGGCTGTGTGTTACACATAATATCTGAGTCATACCTAGGGTGTGTACAGATTGTAATCAACTGTACAGCGTTTTGCATCATATGTCTGGTATGTTTTACACAGCATTGTGCCTTTCTGGTACATCAGTGGCAAATCATTATAAATTGATGTTAGGAACTGCTGACAGACAGCTGATTTACTGACTCCATCCACAGCAGGGAACCCATGCTACTGGCCAACCTGTTATTACTTTAATGTTACTTAATGCTTCTGACTCTGAATTTTGTCTATTGTCATATCTCTTTGTCGCTATTGATATTAATGTAATGTAATGTAATTTCTTGTAGAGCTTTTCTCCCGGGGGCTCCACTGAAAACAGACCAACATGGCCCAGTGGAGTCTTCCGGTCAACAAATGCAATAAATAAATAAAGAAATAAATATTCTCTGCACTGTCTGCATTTATTTGGCCATTAGTTGATCCTTCACCTTATATGTGGGCCTTTGTCCCACTCCTGTTCATGGCCTTGTCTATATTTCCTGCTCTAAGTAGTTGTATGCATGCTGTGACTGGGGTATATACTGTAACACCTCACACAGGGTTACAGAGTTCTCACCTCTGACTGTACATGTTTAGCAGGATGTCCAGCATTCTGCCCTATATGTCTGCTCTGCTCCTCAGACAGTTGTGTTGTTTTGGTAATATACAACTAAATGGTGCCCACTGAATTGTGGTAGGTACTGACAAAGTTACATGTATGGCCTGCTTCTACTCTGACTTGTTACAACCTGCTGTTATTCTAGCCACCTTCTAGGTTACTCAGTGCATGTGTAATGTCCATAGCTGTGGCCCCTGTCCCTCCATTTTCTCTGACATTGTCCAGCTTTCTTGCAGTAACAAATAGTGACATATTTTATAAGTCTGCAGGACTCCTACCATAGGAGTACCTCATTGCAAAATTGCAGGTGCAGCCAGCTTTGAACCATGAACACCATCAACCATGCTAATGTACTTAGCCCATTATGCCACACCAGCCACCAGAAAGTAAAGTTTAATTCCTGACACTGACAACAGCAGACAAACATAACTGTGACCCCTGCATATTGAGGAAAAAGCACATGTTGTCAGGATGTTTGGGACAGCTGTGGGACTGTGTGGTCTGCTGCTATGACCTTGGTAATATACTGTTACTGCAGATGTATAGGAGCATGGCTGTGTTGGGAATAGGGGACTCTAGCATTGGCAGTCATACGACTGTCCTATGGCCCCACTGTTTGGCATTTTCCTCACATAGTGCAGTGGGATTTGCTGCCTTGTGGCCTACTGCATATTATGGGGCAGCCAGTATTGGACAGAGAAAACCTGTTGTCCAATATAGCTGTTAGTTATCTGCAGGTAGCCCACTTGCCCACTCTATTCCCTTGCATACATGCACCAGGTCCATACATATACTACCATAGTCCACACTTCTCAGCTGTACAGATTTTCACAGAATATCCAATTTTGCCTCATATTTTTGGTCCATTTTTCATAAAATTGTTGTTTTCTGGCAAATTAGAGGCAAATCTTTAAAGACTGGAGTTAGAAACTAATGACAGTCATTTGAGCTTTAGACTTCATACCCTTCAGAAAATTCATGCTAGTGCAAAATATGCTATTCTATCAACTTTCTAAGTTTGTAAAAGCAATATTTAAAAATTCTCCCTATTTTTGGGCCTTTGTCCCACTTTTTTATATGGGTCTGTCCAGATTTGTTGCTCTAAGAGGTTGAAAGGTATCCTATCGTCTAGTACCCCATAAATTTGTTGTAAAGAGGAGTGACTTACCTTGTGACTGCAGCAGTTGAGATAACAGTGCTTCAGGGCTGACTCTGTCTGATGCACACAGTACACAGCCAAAACACGGTAAAGTACAGATTGTGTGGTGTGGCTGGCATCCTTTTTACTATGTATGTGAGTTGAAGTGAGGTGTCAGTCCCCAGGACCCTAGGTTGTCAGTGTATGTGCTGTGTCTTGCCTCTTTGCCAGGGCCAGGGCATACTGGGCACACCTACGTCTGCCTACAGGGAGAGGCTCAGGGGGTTCCTCTTTCAAGTCAAGTCCTCCTGTGGCTGTGGGGACCTTGGCACTGGTTGGGGTCAGTGTATCCCTTCCCTGTGATGATCCTGCCACAGCTGTTTCCACAGGATCATATTTTGCAGCATGGCACATACTGTGAACATTAGTGCACATGTGGCTGAAGAGTACTGCAGGGCTCCACCAGATATATCGAGGCACTGGAACTGTGACTTGAGCAGCCCAAACACATGCTCTATGATGTTCCTAATTTGTGCATGTGCCTCATTATGGCATTCTTTGGTAGGTGTGTGCACATTTCTGATGGGTGTCATTATCCATGGCTCCAGTGCGTAGTCAGCATCCCCCAGTAGATGGCCATATGGAATGTCCCCCTTGGCAAACATCTGGTATAGCTGTGATACATGCCAGATATGGGAGTCATGATAACTGCCAAAACTGTCAGCACACATGCTCATGATAATGACCTGGGCATTGCACATGACATGGCAGTTGATGGAATGATATCCCTTGCAGTTGATGTAGACACTACCCTCCTCACCAGGAGGTGCTTTGATGTGCACATGAGTGCAGTCTATGGAACTACTTAGGGTACTGTGCTACATGGTGGAAGAGATGCATACTGCTGGCCCTCTCCTCAGGGGTGTGGGGTAAATAAATGTGCTCATTGACATGTGTCTGCATGTCAGCCTGGAACTGGTGGAGTACCCAGGATGCAGACGCCTGTCAGACCTCCATCATGTCCCCAGTTGGTCTTTGAAAAGTACCTGTAGCTAGTATTCTAACTACACATACCTTTGTTTACATTGCGATGGGTTTCCCTCTGTTGCCACTGGGTCTGAGTTGAGGGCAGCAAAGCTTGGTGAGTTCTTGCAGTATGCCCTTGTCCACTCTGTAACACTCTACAATCTCCAGCTCATGTAGCCCCTGGAAGGATACCTTGGGCCTGAAAACTCTTCTCCTTCTCAGTCTAGGCCTATTATCAGCATCAGCACCAGCACTGACTTCAGCCTCTAGTACATACAGATGTAGCAGAGCAGCAGCAGCCCCTAAAATTCTGTCAGTTAAAATTCCCAAGTCTGTACTCTAATGGTGCAGAATATGGGTGAGAAATCAGATTGTAGGGTATAGGCATACTTTATAGTGGTGTGCTGCAGATACAGCCTATGTGACTGGCTGACTATGATGCATTCCACCTGCCAGGTATATCACTGAGGGGTTTGAATGGTCCAATGTTAGTGGAACAGGGCTTACCAGTCATTTATACATTATTGGTTTTCCAAGCTATTTCCTTTCTTTCTAAATGCCTTCCCTGCTAAGCACTGCATTGTAATGCAAACCCATGCCACAAGTATAAACAAAGCTCAGCAGTCTGGACACACCTCCATGCACGGGCACGCTCAGCATAGCTTAAACTAGCTAAGATGTGCCCCACAGCTAAAGAAAGCTTAGCAGCACTGGACACACCCCCTGCTTAGCTGAGTGGTGTACCGCGCAAACAGATGCCGCTGAACTCCAATCCACTTAAACATATTGTGACACACCCTCTTTTGATGTCAGTTACCTTTTCTACTGACACCAACATGGTTCTAGGGCTACACAGATTTTATCTGCAGACACAGTGGCCCATTTTTGCTATTCAGTAAGCCCAGCTCATTTGCAGACAGATCCTTGCACATACTTTACTATTCCAGGGCCTGCCTGCTTAGTAACCACGAACATCTACCATTGTGCATACTATATACAGGGCACTATAATGCAATATGTCTTATTTTCCATTTTTAAACATTTTAATATATATTTTTTTGCATAATGGCATGTTTGCGAGTTGCTGCACACCGAGCAAACTTAATGTGGGTATTAAAAAAACATATTATTTTATATTATTTCACATTACTTTTTGGACTCACAGGGATTAGGTTTTCACATATATGTGCCTACCATGACATTTCTGACCTTCTAATTCAGCTTTTACAGCCCCTGTTCAATTTTTACATTTTTGTACATGGTTATTTTCCATGTACACTTCTAACACCAACACGGGTTCTGCACGGATACCTAGCTGCTTCCTGGATTGCAACACACCCTCATTTACATAGATTTCAACTGCTTATGAGGTGATTTGTATGCCACAGACACTTCTGTGCCTGCATGCTCATGCACGCCCCTCTGCTGTCTTTACTGGATCACACGGCTGCCGGTTTCCATGTTAGATCCGTGTCACTATGCCTACATGGAAAATCCATCTGTTTTGGCTTTATTGAATCCTCGTTTTTGTTCAACACACTCTCATTTATAGCCTCAGATCTGATACTGGTTATCTTTATTTTCAGGCGTGTGACATACAAGTACAAACATAAAAAAAAATTAACAAAAGAATTATATTTGCAAGTCTAGTAATAACCTTGACTCATGCTTGTAATAGGCTTATTATTCCAACATCTGTTAAATTTCAGCCTCAGACTATCATTTACTGCACTCCATTATCAACAGAATATTTGTACCAGTACTTAAAATGTTTATAACCATTCTTAAATATGGATGCCAAGTCATTTCCACATGATGCAATGTCTGGGATCCAGTACAACTATCCTTCACCAATTAGCATCAGTTTCTTGATGCCTCATATTGCCATTGTGTTTGTCAGTGCAATATCAATGTTTATATTATACATTGTGCTACATACTGTGATATAAAACATGCTCAGTTTTATTTTCTAGTAATGCCTGTGACTTGTTGAACATTTGGTTGTGTATGTTTTCATCATGTTTGGAATCCCGAAGCATCTACAACCATTGCACTAAATAGATATAATTATGCTCAGGTCCTGTAGTACAGACAGTTACATTCACATATTAGGTTCTCACTCATACTACTGCATATCAGTAAATATCAGAATCAGGCATTTGCATTACCTTGTTGTAAAGAAATACAAATACAAGCACAAATGCTGTCAAATAAAGTCAGATGGTGCTTGTGTTTTACCAGATATCATAAATGACAGTCATCATGTGTGGCAGTCATTATCCTAGCCTGCATTTTCTGCAAGATGTTATATAATCCTCCCACCAATTAGATATACATATTTTCTCACAAATATGACTGTTTTTGCCAGTGCTGATGTCATACAGTACCGTACTGCAATTGTCCTGGTGCATCTGTCCATACTTGAAAGCTTTCAACAGCTGCCTCACTTTACATGTGGTTTTATTTATTTGCTTGTATTTGTTAATCTGGGTGGAGCACTGATCCACACAGACCTATTCCAGACTCTGCATGATAGCAAGGTCCAGTTAAGAGATTCACTGGAAGTCACAAAGCAGGTAAATGGAGGCTGAGATAATCTAACCCTGGACTAAAGGAAGCAGCTTGTCAACAGCTCAGATCCTTGCAGTAATCGGGGTCAAGAAACACATCTTTTGTTCACTGCCAATAACTGAAGTAGCCCTCTTTTGCTGAGCTATAATATTTGTATTTTCAACAACAGAAAATACTACTTCTTCTTGTCAGAAACAATTAATTGATGTTTCTCAGAGCAGTTAGGCAAGAATAGTTTCATATCCATTCTCTAAATCACCTCTGCACAGGTATGCTCACGTTATGACACTTTGCATAACAAGCTCTTTCACTATAAGAAAATCAAAGACAAACATGTGAATGAAAACCTAACAAAATGTAACCTTGGTCTGTGGCTGACCAAGTTTGCAGATGGCTGCATGCTAGGCACTGTCATAAATTCCTGTAGTGATGTGAACATCCTCCAAGAGGGCCATACCCAAACGAATGACTGGGTGCCAGAAGCATGGCCTCAAACTTAATGCCAAGAAATGTATCATTATCCTCTTTAGGGAAAATGGTGCCCACTCTAATTATCACATACATAACAATGTACTTAGCACACAATCAGTCTTGAGGTACCCAGGTTGATAGCAACCTGACTTTTGACCACCATGTTGCCTTCGTTGTACGGAAGGCTTTCTACATGGTCCACCTCCTAAATAAGGGTATTTCATCCAGGAACAAGGAGTTCATAACATCCCTGTACTCCTCCCTTATCAGACACATTATTGAGTACAATGCACCCTTCAGCATGTACCTTGCCAAGCACATGCAGCCGTGGGAGAGACCATAGAGATTCCTGACCAGGAAAATCCAGGGTCTCAAACACTTGTCCTACACAGATAGGTTAAAAGCCCTGTCCCTCTACTCAGTCTCATACAGACTACTCAGAGGTGACCTGTGATGGGATATAAGGCCTTCTCAGACTCAGCCTTGATGGAGTCGCTGCATATCCATAAGTCAAACTCCACTCATGCAACCCGCATGCAAGGTCTTAACCTGGAATGTGACATTAATAGAACTTGTTAGAGGGATAGCTTTTTGTCCCAATGACTCCCCCATCTGTGGAATAGACTCCCTCTCCTTGTCAAGCAGAGTACCTCACCAGCTCTCTTTAAGAGGAACCTGGATGACTGGATGGGAAAAAGAAAATATACCCCTGGAATCCCACCTGTGTCCCTGCTGGACAGGTAAAACAGGTGCTGACTTTGTCGTGGTATGGGTGAAATTCTTGGCTAGACTTATAAGGGCCTCTGGGCCAATAGCCTAGTATCATCCTATGAACCTATGAACCTGAGAAAAAAATCTTACTCTACATTTTTAATTGCTTTTTCCATACTTTCAGTGCAACAGTAGAATTATCTCATCTGTTCCACCATTGCAAAATGAAAATTATGTTGTACAATGTTGACCCTCCCACCACTGGCAAAATATCTCACTCTAAGGTCATACCACAGTAAAGACCTCCCCACCCCTCCCATAAAAATAAAATAAACATGTTATTAAAATCCTCAACTAGAACCAGTACACAGTAGCCACCAAATGGCCTAATCAGACTTCTTACATTGCAGTACTTGTTATACTATAGCAGTCAATGCCCTTGAAACAAGCTTGACAAAAGGAGAAGGGTTAACGCTTATTGTAATGTACATGGGTTTAGTGGAAGTTTGTGATATCTTATTCCATCATATATATTCACACATACATATACATACATACGCGCGCGTGCACACACACTCACACACACACACACACACACACACACACACACACACACACACACACACACACACACACACACACAAACACACACATATACACATGCATAGATACATCCATACTTTCAGTTATAACAGACAGGCACACTGGATTTTATATGTCATTTGATAAGCATAAAGCAGTTAGACGAAGACAATTTATAACTTGAACTTTATTCCTAAATGTCAAAGCAGTTTTTCAATATTGTTTTTTAGCCTTTTAAACTATTTTTTACCAAGCCTTGTTCTCATTTGTTCAAGCTATACCGGTGACTCTTCATCTATTCCCAATTATATATAGGCAATCTGTTGGACAAGTTTTTATATCACATTCATCTCCTAAATTGATATTGTCCTGATGATTCAGTTTTCCTGCTATAAGTGTTGCTTTTGCACATTGCTCAAGACCAAATATTATTATTCTTATATCATTAAGTTGCTTGTCTAATGAGCTATAGATTAGAAGCATCCACAACAAGTAGATGAGATGTAATTGAGCAACGTTTTTCTTACGTCAAACTATAACCATAGGCTAATCTATTAGGAAAGCAGCTTAATTGGTTAAGAGCAAGGTGAAGCAGTGGAGACAAACAAAATCTTTAGAATATCCCTCTTTGGATTTTTATCACTGGGGTAGTATTTTTATTTTATCAAGACTAAGGTGTAAAGTGGTTTGCCACTGTTTCATAATAATTGCTGTGTAATTTATCATTGTAGGGTCTACATCAGTAAGTATTCCATAATCTATAAATGCTACCAAATGCCTTTTTTATATATTTTTCTATGCACTACCCAGGTTCTACCACTTTTTACAGCTATTATGGCCTCAACGTAATAATAAATTATCCCTTCTGACATATGATTGTCTTTTATTACCTTTCTGTTCTATTGCCATGATGTTTTCCTAAGTGACTATAAAAAATCTGTCTGCATTAGTTGATATATCCCACAAAGCAAGTTATTGGTCTATTGTTCGTAGGATGGCTTGTCTGTTCACACTTAAGAATATGTTTTCTCTTTGCTAACCAGGTTGATATCTGTGGATGGGCATGTGATAATGTGGGATGTTGCCATCTGTGCCAGAGAAATTAAGGCAGTGCATGTGCAGCATATGCAAGCATTGTTAGTTGAATCTGTGTAAATAATTTTGTGTCATTTGACTATCACTCTGACTTGTGTAGATGCTTCTGTTAAAGATGTGTCAACAGTGTTATTATAACTGACTGAATGGTTTTGTTTGGACAAGGAATTCTGTATGGGAAGAGTATAAGTTTTTGAAGTTGTTCTGTGGTTTTCATATGTTGCAGTGGATCTTAGCAAAGCTCAGAGTGTGTATTGTACAAGAGTCAGGTGATTAAATGTGATGTCATTCTATAACCAGCACTGAGAGGATTTGTTTTGTTTTTCTTGGAACCTGATATTAAGATCTATGTCAGTTATCACAGTCAGTAAGTTGAGTTGAGCTGAGTTCAGTTCAGTTTTGAAACTCATCACCTTGCCTTGTGGAAGTAAGCATCTCAGCATCCTATCTTGCCTTCCTGTATTAATTAAGTTAGCTAGGGAACAGTTATTCTTCACACAGTCAGGAAATACAGTGAGATTACTTAAGTAAATGGGTATGTCTGCTACTTGGAACTGGGAAACAGTGCTCCAAAATGAGTCTTGTTTGGGATATGGAGAGACAGATAGTCCAGTCCCAGGTCTACAGCATGTTCCCTGTTTCCTCTTGGGGGAAACTGTGCTTGATGCAAAGAGCTGCATTTGAAAATACTGTGTAAATCCATTCCTGTTTTAGTGACCATCTCTTACTGGTGTCAATGGTGAGGATTGAGGCTCCTTGATTAGTGGCCTGGGGTAGACAGGCCATCACATATTGGTGGCAGAGTGGTGGGATATTAACAGAACTTCAGTAGCCTGTGGGCAGTTGTCACTGAAGGTGTGTGTTCTCTCAACAGCCACAAGGTAAACATTAGAAGTTTCATTTTCACAACAGTTTTATTTATTTTTATAGTTTAGTTTAGTTTAGTCAGGGAAAGCAGGCAAAGATGTCAGCAGAGGATTATGGTAAGCTGACAAAGAACCAGCTGGTCAAAGTGTGAAAAGCCAAAGGACTGGTGCATGCTAACCAGACTAAAGAGGAAATAATTTCAGCTTTAATCAAAGCTGCAGTGCAGACCTGTAGCCAGGATGACAATCTGTCTGGTGATGGAGATGTGCAGCCATCAAAAAAAGGGCAGTTCACCTTTTCCTCAGAGGACTTATAAATCTGTCTAGAGTTAAGAGACTTGAACTGAAATCCAAAATTTTGGAGACCAAAAAGAAACTTGAAATAGATGCTGAAGAAAAGGAAAAGCAGCATCATCATGAACTGTAACATTAGGAGATTTCAGAAAAAGAGAAACTGTGGCATTTGGGGATTGAAGAAAATGAGAGACTGTGGTGATTGGAGGCTGAAGAAAAAGAGAAGCAGTGACAACATTAGAGGGAGATGTTGACTCTTCACCAGGGTCATGAAGGTAAGGGGTAAGGTAATAACCGGACTCCAGATGTAATGAAGGTCAGTACATTTCTTCCATAATTTGCAGAGCGGGATGACTTGAGTAGTTTTATTCATATATTTGAATGAGTATGTAAACAGTATAATGCTGACCAAGAGCTCTGTGTACGGTTCCTAACCCCCCCCCCTTACTCCATCATAAAGATGCAAGTGCTGTTTCTAAATTGTCTGATATTGATTGTTTAAACTATGATAGAGTAAAACAATGTTTATTGTTATAAGTTAACACCTGAAACTTACAGAAAAAAGTTCTGTGAGCAGAGACACAAGGCAGATGAAAGTGTATGTGATTATACTGCTGAGTTAAGCACTTATTTTCATGGGTGGGTGAGTGGGTGTCAGGTCACCACTTTTGAAAGATAGGTAGACCTTTTTGGTGAGGGAACAAGCCCTTAGTACTTTGCCTGAGGACATGAGAATCTGGTTGGCAGTGTGTAACTCAGCAGATGAGCTGGGGAGAAAAGGCGATCTTTATTTAGCAATCAGGACATCCCTGCACAAGAAGGGGATACCCAGTGCCGCACATGGATATAATAGACCCCATGGTCAGCAGCCTTAATTATGCCAACAGAGTCTACCAGTAACAGGAGAAGCCACTAATTTGGGTACATGACCAGGATCAGAGATTAGATGTTTTAAATGTAACCAGAGAAGGCATGTAGCATACAAATGTCCACTGAAGCAAGGTGGGAACAAAAGGCAAGGGAGCCAGCAAGTGGGAAAAACAGCATGACAGTAGTAAGTTGTCTGGAGACAACAGGGGTACCAAACTATCACTGGAGTTTGTATCCTATCTTAGTGGATGGAAGACAGGCCACTGATAAGAGAGACACAGCTTCTGTCATAACTATTGTGAAGTCTGCAGTGGTTAAAGAGGAGCAGTATTTACTTGAGCAGTCCACTCCAATCAGAGCTTTAGGAAGGATCCCATTCTAAATACCTCTGGCCAGGGTTCACCTTCACTGGGAGGGTGGAAAAGGAAACAGGCAGGTAGCTGTGTTTGAGGATATTCCTGCAGATGTCTTGATAGGGAATGATTTTGACAACACAGTACTTTGCGTACATGCAGTTACATGCAGTCAGGCTTGCAGACAGGCATGTAGGTCTGGTAGCCTGGGGGAGAACCAGACAGACCCAACACTTGAAGCTGGGGCTGGTGATGTGACTATTTCAGGAAGGGATCTACTTTGTAGCAGTGACCTTGAAAGTGGCCCACAGCTGCTGGTAGGTAATGATGTTCCCCTGGACAGGGTGACTGCAAGGACAGAGGTGAGTGTGGTACCCAGGCTGACAATGAAGCACCACTGTCAGAAGATACTAGGCTTCCTGAGGAAGGGGAGCTGGGAGAGGTCACAAAGATAGAGTTGAAACAGGCTCAGCTTTCAGACCCTACCTTATTAAGTTTGAGGGAGGTAGCTAAGGAGACACTTGATGCTCAAGGAAAAGGAGTGCCTGCATACTGGAACAAAGGGTTACTGTAAAGAGAGTAGGCTCTTAAGGGAGGGCTAGAGGATATGGCTCCTGACCCCCTTACTTCAAGGTAAAGCTGTAACTGCTGTTTCTAAATTGTAATACAGCAGTTGGTAGTGCCCAGACCCTACCATCTCGCACTTCTAGCTATAGCCCATGATATTCCTTTTGCAGGTCATATGGCCATAAAGTATACCAACAGATGTATTATGCAGAACTTTTATTGGCCTCGGATTGCAAAGGATGTAACAGGGTACTGCAGGACCTATGAGTAGTGCCAAAAGGTAGGCAAGGCAGGGGACAAGGTGAAAGCTCTGTTGAGGTCTTTGCCTGTGACTGAGGAGCCATTACAGAGGGAAGCTATGGATATTGTGGGGCCTCTGAGTACTCCAAGCTCCACAGAGAAGAAGTATATCCTCATGATAATAGATTATGCTACTCAATACTCTGAAGAGGTGGTCTTGTCCTCCATCAAGGGAGAGAAGGTGGCAAATGCTTTGTTAAAGATTTTTAGTGGGGTATGTTTCCTGAAAGAAATACTAACCAACAGAGGTGCCAATTTCATGTCAGAACTGCTGGCTTGTCTGTGGAAGCATTATGGGGTGAAGCATCTAAAGACCAACCCCTACCACCCCCAGACTAATGATCTTGTGGAGAAGATAAATTCTACACTAAAGACCATACTACATACATTTGCAAACCAGTTTAAGAGACAGTAGGACAAATATTTGCTCCAGCTACTGTTTGCATATAGAGAGGTACTCCAGGAATGTAGTTTTTTTCACCCTTTGAGTTGCTGTATGAGCATAAGGTGAGGGGGCCTTTAGATTTGATTCATGATGAGTGGGAGGGTGAGTGTGAATTCCACAAGGAGTCTGTTGTGGCATATGTCCTAAACTTCAGGACAAGGCTTTGAGAGCTCATGGGCTTGGCCCAGGAGTACCTAGCAGGAGCCCAACAGCAGGTGTGGTATGACAGGAATCCTTGAGCCCAAGAGTATGCTGTGTGACAGCAGGTTATGGTGCTCATTCCTGTCAGACACAATAAGGTGCAGGCAGCTTGAGAGGGACCCTTTGAAGTGGTATGTAAGGTCAATGATGTTAATTACATGGTAAACCTGCTGGGCAGGAGGCAGGGGAACAATTTGTACTATGTTAACATGATGAAGCCTCAGGGAGGTCATGGACAGACTACAAAGGGCAGGATTGACCATTAAGCCCAGTAAGTGTCAAGTGGGTATGGCAGAGGTCTCCTAAATGGGACATAAAGTAGGGGGTATAAAGATTAGGCCAGAACCTGCCAAAATGGAAGCTATTCAAGCGTGGCCTGCCCCTGTTGCCAAAAAGCATGTGAGGGCATTCTTGGCAACAGTGGGGTACTATAGAAAGTTAATTCCCAATTATAGTACAATAGATGCACCCCTCACACACCTGACAAGGAAAAACAGGCCAGATAATGCAGTGTGGACTCCAGCCTGTGAGCAGGCATTCCATAAATTTAAAGAAACTTTGAGAGAACCCCCAGATTAAAGCAAAGAATTTGTTATGCAGGTGGATGCTTCAAACCATGAGGTGGGGGCTGTACTAAGCCAAGTTTCCTCATAGGGAGAAGAGCACCCAGTTGTATATTTCAGCCATAGACTCCAACCCAGGGAGGAATGTTATACAGCTGTAGAAAACGAATGACTATCCACAGTATGGGCACTGCAGAAACTTCAGCCTTATCTGTATGGAATGAAAATCACTGTGGTTACAGACCAAAATCCCTTAACATGGCTACATAGAGTCAGCCAACAAAATGTCAAGCTATTAAGGTGGAGCCTAGGGTTGCAGGCATATGACATGACAGTACAGCACTGTAGTGGAGTCAGCAATGCCAGTGCAGATGGACTCTCAAGACAGGATATAGGTTAATGTGTTCTTAGACAGGCCCATTTCTCTCAAGCAAAGTTTTTCCATGGTCACTTGAAAAACAGGACTGAAACTTCAAAGGGGAGGGGGATGTGATGATGTGCGGTGTTTCCATCCATGCCAGGGAGAGTGGGACAGTGTATGTACAGAATATGCAAGCACAGTTAGCTGGAGTTTTGTAAATAATTTTGTGTCATTTCACTATCACACTGACTTGTACAGATGCTCGTGTTAAAGATTTGTCAACGATGTTATTATAACTGTTTCAATGTTTGTGTTTGGACAGGGAATTCTGGAAGGGAAGAGTACAAGTTTTTGAAGTTTTTCTTTAGACAATAAGGAAATACAATGAGATCACCATGCCTTGTGGAAGTAAGCATTTCAGCATCCTATCTTGCCTTGCTGTATTAAATAACTTAGCTAGGGAACAGTTATTCTTTACACTACAAACAAGAAAGCCACTCGTGTACTCCTCTTTTAAAATAAATCACCGTAAGCTTTAATGAACACAAACCACATCCACATTAAGCGCTTTTCATTTAGCTAGTAGCTAAACTTCATCAGATACAATTAAAGTTACAATTTAAGTTTACAGTAATAGATTAAGTACAAGCGGATATTAGGGGTGGCCCTACCTCTTTATAGGTTCATAGGTTCATAGGTTCATACTAGGCTATCTGCCCGAGGGCATTTACAAGCCTAGCCCATAGTTTTGTGGCTTATGCCACCCCTTTAGTATGGGGAACTATACCCATTATTTTGCTGTGCCTCTGTTGAGCAGTGACACTGAGGTAATCCCTGGGGTATATCTGCGATCTCCCATCCATTGGTCAAGATTTCTCTTGAACAAGGCCAGCGAGGTGCTCTGCCTCACATATACCGGGATTTTATTCCACAGCATAGGGAGTCTTTGGGTGATGAATCTATCCCTCCAGCACGTCCTATTAATAGCCGTGTCGAGGTTTAAGTCTCCCGCCCTTGTGGCTCTGACGGATCTAGATTTTTTGAGGTGAAGCATATTCATCAAATCTGGGTTTGACATGGCCTTGTATGTTAGGCAAAGGTCACCTCTGAGCAAGCGGTGGCGACTGAATAGAGCTGGAGTTCTTTCAGTCGGGCAGCATAGGACAGATGTTTGAGACCCTTTATCCTTTTGGTGAGGAACTTTTGTGGCCTCTCCAGCTGCTGCAAGTGTCGGGTCAGATACATTCCGAATGGGGCATTGTACTCAATCATTGGTCTGATGAGTGATGAGTATAGGGAGACTATGACCTCCCTTGATCTAGATGAGAATCCCTTCATGATAAGGTGGGCAATGTAGAAGGTCTTCCTAACTACTTTAGCTACATGGGTGTCGAATGACAGACTACTATCAACCTGGGTCCCCAGGTCCCTGATAACTTCTTCTGTGCTCAGTGGATTGCCACCTATTTGGTAGCTAGGGGTAACCTTGTTTCTCCCGAAGGGTATGACTATGCATTTTTTGGCATTTAACTTTAGGCCATGGCTCTGGCACCAGTTATCCGTTTCTGTGAGACCCTTCTGAAGGATATCTGTGTCAGATGTGTTTTCTACTATTAGAAAGGTCAGAACTACTGTGGCAGCTAAGTCTGAATGCTTGTCAGACCCCAGGCCTTAATAAAAACTGTTCTATTACCTGCATTTTGAAACTGAAGAGTTTACTGAGATAATATATGGTAGCAGTCTATTATATTACATATTTTTTAGTTTTGTTACAGACTTTAAACATCATACAGGTTATGTGTGTATAAATATATATATATATATATATATATATATATATATATATATATATTTTTTTTTTTTTTTTTTTTTTTAACCATGTATTAGTTTACAAATTTTAAACAATGATATGGTTGGACTTTAGAGCCACCTTGAGTTTTTTTATGTGAAAAGATATTAGTATTTGTTAGTAGGTGTGATCTTTAAGAAACAAATAATTAATGAGTGTTAATTAAGACTGTTCACATGACTGTTATATAAACACTAGGGACACAAGTGAATTGTATCTGATGAAGTTTAGCTACCAGCTAAATGAAAAACGCTTAATGTGGATGTGGTTTGTGTTCATTAAAGCTTACGGTGATTTATTTTAAAAGAGGCGTAGACACACTCACCTCACCCGCTCCCTAACCCTAACTTATCTAACCCACCCTAACCCTCACATCCACACAATCGCACACTTACCTGAACCCGACCCGTAACTTTCCACCACAGCACTGAAAATACCGAAGCAACAGAAATGGACAACCAAATTCTTTCCCTAGGAAAAAATTCGGGTTTCTGTTGCTTCGATATTTTAAGCTTTCTTTTACATAAGTTCAATCAATCAGCGTTCACTTTTTTAAGCATTCACTGATCTAATATAGACCCTATCCAGATCCTGTGCACTTAACAGACTGCATAGGTCCCCAAGTCAATGTACTCATGTGCTGACATACGAGTACTCTGCTTTATTTAGTTATTTTTGTGTTGCTCATTAAATTGTTTATCGCAGTAGGGCCTAGTTTCATAGGAGACCTAAGAAGAAAATTTCTTAATGTGCACGTGATCCAGTGATAGGTTCAGATAGAAGAGGTCTATGTATATATGATAACATTCAAACAATGGCAGCTTGTGGTCACAAGCAAAAGTGAGAGGTTTGTTTTGACACCAAACTTGGAAAATCTTGAGTTGACCATTTATATATGCCAAGGACACCAGGTCACATACACCTAAGTATTAATCGCTGTGCCCCACCTCAACACACACACACACACACACACACACACACACACACACACACACACACACACACACACACACACACACACACACAAATGGTAAGCGTGAGGCAAAATGTAATACACAAAGAAATATTACAGGCATATACACTGCAAAAACTCAGCTCTCAAAAACAAGTAAAAAATAGAAAATGATGTAAATATTACTTAAATAAGCAAAATTATCTCCCAACAGAACAGGGTAATTTCACTTGCCAAGACAAGTAAATATTTCTAGCCTCCAAACCCCCATGGGCAATCTTAAAACTAGTGCATTCAGACTTAAAATAAGTAAATTTGTTTAGTACAAAGAAAACAAATTAAGATTTACTTATTGAATATGTAGGAAAGTTTCCTTTAGTTAGGAAAGTGCTAGCCATTTTCTTGAAACATTTTTAGGAATTATATCTTTGCAAGCAGACTAAAACCAAGTATTTTTTTAGATGCAATGCAAAACATAAGCTCTTTTGTCTAAAACTGTAGGAAATTTTGCTTGAATTTAACATTCAGTGCTGGTTGAAATGTCTTGAAATGAGACAAAATACCCTGAAATTTACAGAGAAAAGTATACTATACTACAAATTGACTGACTGCTTAAATAATTCTTTATCCAGAGACAGTATGGCAGAACAACATGCAAAAACAAGACCATTTCTTCCACAGCTAATGAGATTTGACTTTATTCACCTGAAATTGTCCATTAAAACAACAAAACAAGTCATAGGCATTCAGAATTGCCAATTAGCTGAAACACCTGATGTTCATCAGGATCATTTGCATATATCCCATGTGCCTCTGATACAAGAGGTTTGGGAGGTCACTCAGTGGAAGCTCTAGCTTTGCTGGAGTTTTCATTTTGTTTTTAATGATTGTTTTTTCAGTGACCTTCTCACTCATTGTTTACTGTGATAATGAGGATGTCAGCATATACAATATATCAAATGTAATGACCTTATGAATAGACAAGCAGCAAACTAAACCAACACTCTGCCATACAATTAAAGATGAAATCGAATTTGGAGTTTCTAATGTCTTGCACTACAAGGGACACAATCATGACCGGGAATGAAAAAAAAATGATTCTGTGCATTTCTACTCAGCAAGGAACTTTTTCCACTCAACCATATCTTTTCTATATGAAGAGGTCATGTCACGGTCATGGATGGCATTTGACAGTACTTCAGTCTGCAGCACAGAAAGAAGTTTTGTAGTGCACTTAGGATATGTAAGGTGAAGGGTTTAATAACATGCCATGAGCTACATCACACTTTCATAAATGTCCTTTTTTTGGAAGGTCACCAAAGGCATGGTTCCAATGGCCAGTAAGCAGTTGGTTTCACAGGCAATCATGACAGGGCTGAAGAATGGCCTTGTCTGAAGAAAGGTGTTATGGTCTTCTTTACACTGACCAAAACAGGGAAAAAAATAAACAGATTATGACCACAAAAATGATTCATTGTAATTTATGCTGAAGTAATATATAAATTATCAAAAATTCACAAAGTTCTTACCTTAAGGATGTGAAGCATAGCCTCACTTGCATGTAACTTCTTGAGTGGAGCCAAAGGTGATGGGAACATGTCTGGTAAAGCCTTCATCAAGGCAATTGAGTGTTTCACTGTTAAAAACAAAAACAGACATCTGATTTACTGTGGCCAGTTATTTTTAAAACCACAGGGTAGTTCAGATTTTTTGTATACACTTAGAAGGTTGTGATGGCATAATACAGGAAATTTTACATTTTGATACAGTGCCAATAAAAGTATTGAAATTCAATACCATTTTCTATACTCAACACACTATATCTAAATCAAAGTGTATTTACATTGGAGTTTTGCTTGCATGCGATAAAGTATTTTCAGTGATAAAGAAACACTTTGAGACCTATGCAGAGTTTAATTAGTTGATAGGTTTGAGTTAATTATTGTGTGGTGGTAGCCCAGACTCAGTAGTCAAGACTGAACTGGAAGTGCATGTTGTAGAGTAGATACCATGAAAAAATGAATGGAAATACATGATCAAATAGATGCTTTTCATACATTTCACAACCCTAGTCGGAGGCACTTACTATCCATATTCAGAATGTTACCTAGAGTATGATGGTATAACCCCAAACCTGAAGAAGAAAACAAGAATATTTATGCAAATAAGAGCTAATAATTACCTAGTTATAGCTAGGTAAGTAAGGATTAACCAGAATATATGAGAAAAGTTTTAATATTTTTGTGGGTATTCAAAAATAATACATTTTGCATCTTTCATTCTGCATTCACTAATATTGTTACTCAGGCTCAGCTGATATTGCTATACCATATCTCATTTAGACTTTGGTTACATATAAGTCTGCTTAAACTGAACACATTTGCTTACATGATCCAGTTCCCTGAATCAAGGATTCGCTTGAAGAATCTTGGCAGACTTGTCCTGCTCCTTAGTAACTTCAGAGTCAATGAAGCCACATATTGCTTTGAATTCAAGGTCCAGGAGCTGTAAAACATCCGGCTTGTTGGGTCTGGCCTTGCTTTTTTACATCTCCTGTAGAGTTTTATAATGTCTTGCCTGTTTTTTAGACTGTCTGTAATTGCAGTTAACACATAATGTAAAACTTAATGTTTTCTTTGTAGAAGTTGCATTTATACAAACACACTATATTTCAGTTTGTGTTCTTACCATCCAACTGCTCAAGATCTGGTGTGCTACATTGTGGTGATCTCTCTTTCACAGAGGTGTTAGTCATCAGTCTCATCAGTGGACATCTGCTGGCTGTTTTGAAAGTTAAGGTGTCATGGTCTCTTTCTCGATGGGGCTGCTCCCTGCTTCTCTTTTTGTTGGGGTGGTTGTCATATTCTGAACCCTTTTCAACAGCTGCTTCTTCACTGATTCCTAATAAGAAACAGACAAACAAAAGTGTTAGTATTACAAATCTCATTTAATAAAATTAAATCCAGAAATTAATAGATACAGACACATGTTGGCCTGATTTACATATAAAACACCACCTAACACCTGTGTCAGATGTTTACTCTTTGGCAGACAAGTATACAGTGCTGCATTTGGAAACATGAATAGCACACTATTGACATACCTACTGAGCTCCACTGGATGCAGATTTGTCCCACAGCAGGAGAGACCAGAAAAGACAAACTTTCCAGATTCTAAGTATTTTTTTCTGCATTTTCGACTTTTTAAGCCTTTTGATTGCTATTTCTGCCTGTTTTATTCTGCTATTACCTATTTTTACTGTTTTTAATAGCTTGAATTGTTTATTGCACTTGCTTGTTTAAGTTTTGCTTAAAAGTTAAACAACAGGCTAATACACTCAAGTGTACTAGCTTTTGATAGCATTTAGTCGAAAAACACAGCATTTATTGTATTTTCTGCCTTTCTGAAAAAAACTTGAAAAAAAAAAAACCAAAAAAAAATACTCTTGTTTTCCATACTTTTCTAATAGTTTGTTCCAGTGATCAGATTTTGCTGATCCCTGGGCTTTGTCTTTGTTCCTGTTTTCTCCATTTTCCTTGTTTGGTCAAGGGGTAGTTTCTTTACTCACTAGTGGGAGTAGGGAGTACTGAGCTGCCTGTTTGTCCTCAGAGGAGTGGTTTAAGGCAGTAACTTGTAGTTTATTGGCCATTTTGGGTCATTTCCTGTCTTTTCCAGCCCCCTGCTATAAAGCACGCTTTAGCGCGGAGCTGCCACTGTTGCACACTAGGGCAGCGCGGTTAAGCAGGTTTAAACTATTCGGGCTACCTAAAGTCCACTCTTCAAATTTTCCCTTAAAACTACCTTCCTCGGACTATACTACTGACCTAATCAGTGTATCCTATAACTAAAAAGATCATCTCTACTTGACTCCAAGTAGACTATTCTCTATCTGTTAAACCTAGCACTTGCTCCTACAGTACTTATTACCTTGATACGGCACTCTTGTCATAGATAGTACCCCAAAAAGGCAACCCCCCATTTCTCGGTCACCCACATCCCCGGAATCTTTTTTAAAGTTTTTTGTCTATCCTTCTAGCATGTCGAGGGATCAGTTGCTAGTGTCCTCTCCTGCTCAGCTGGTGAACCTGGGAATATTGAGGCAATGCTACAATTGCCTCATGTACACAGACAACCCTCTCCTCCTCCCACAAAACACAAATACATGCGAGAGATGCAACTATACGGCCAAACTGGAGGCTGAGCTCTCTCAACATAGGACTGGCAAGACCAGTCAGGAGGAGAAGGTTACCACACACACTATAGACCCAGTCTCACATAGTACCATTACAACCTCAAATCATACACATAAACACACAAAGACATACTCGGAGGCTCTGATCAAAAATCTACCAAAACAGCAGAGGCCACCTAAGCAGACACCCAAACAACCACCACCTCAGAACACAACACCTGCAACACATAGACCTCACAGTCAGAGTGTCAAACAGTCACAGCCCTTAAGGCCAAACACAATGCCAGACACACTAGTCATTGGTGACTCCATAGTCAGACACACTGACGTCCCGCTCACCAGACTGAGTAAGGAGAAGGTCACAGTAAGCTGCCTGTCGGGCGCTAGAATCCGCCACATAATGCAAGCGCTCAGGTCTCTCAACAGCAGGTACAAATATGACTCAGTCATTGTCCACGCTGGTGTAAACGACCTGAGACGTACCTCCTTGGACTACATGAAAAGAGACATTGAGGAGCTCTCTGATTATGTAGCCCAGGCAGGTATGACCCTGACCTTGAGCAGTATCCTACCTTCACCAAGAATGATGCCACAATACAGAGATAAGATGATCAGCTTTAACAATTGGCTTAAACACTGGTGTCATTCAAAGGGGATCCAGTGTCTGTCTGCCTGGGATGACATGCTGGACAAGCTTGCACCTGTCACCCCTGGGATTCCGGATATTGGCAAAGGCTCTTGCCACCCCCATAGTGCCTTTTTTAGGCAAGGCTCAAATTCTAAACCTACCACCCTAGAACACAAAAAGGAAAAAAACTAAGGGTAATGCTGCTCAATGCCAGAAGTCTAAATCTCAAAATGCACGCACTCGAGGCCCTTCTCAGTATGGAGAACATCGATGTCTGTGCTGTGACAGAAACCTGGTTCAAGGCTCCTGAGAGCACCCCAGTGCTATCAGGTTTTACCTCATATCATGCGTTCCGGCCCCAAAATCCGGACAATACCAAGAAAGGAGGGTATCCATATTCATCAAGGACACCCACACCTCAAGACTGGTGGCAACGCACGATGCATCGGAGACCATCCAGGTGCAATTAACCATAGGCAAGACTGCTCTGCAAATTGTAGCATGTTACAGGCCACCCTCACAAACTCAGGAACCTCACATGGCCTTCCTGAAAACACTAGAGGGATAAATGTATCACCAAACACCATCATACTAGGTGACTTCAATTACCCTAATATAGACTGGGAACACTACTCAAGCCCAAACACCCTAGCCCAAAAGTTCCTTGAATTCATAAACTCAAATGCCATGGAACAACTAGTCACCATCCCCACAAGAGGAGATAACATACTTGATCTCATCATCACGAACATGGGAGCACAATGTTCAACACCAGAAGTATACCCCTCACTGGTGAGATCAGATCACAAACTAATCTCGCTGGAGGTCCTCATCCCACCCCCACCTGAAATAAAAAAGACCACAGTAAAAAACTTCTCAAAAGCCGACTTCACACTTCTAAAGACTAGTGTGGTCTCCTTTAAGGCCCCTGAGGCAGAAAACAGTACTCAAGCCGCTGAATCACTTACAAATGCCTTCTACCAACACCTGCAGGACTGCATGGATAAGGCAATCCCAAGCAAAACAAAGACTCTTTGTACCAAAGGCAAGCGTCCAGTCTGGTGGACCCCAGCCATAAACAAACTCTACAACAAAAGGAGGAAGCTACTACAAGATAGAGCAAAATCCTTAAAAGGTAAGACACCCTTGATCACTATAAGTAAAAAACTAAGAGCTCTCATAAAATCATCCAAAGCAAATTTCGAGAGAAAAATAGCTAAAGACTCAAAAGACAATCATAAGGCCTTCTTTAGCTATGTTAGAAACCTGGGAGGAAACTCCCAGATATGCTCAGAACTAGTTCAAAATGATGTGAAGATTACTGATCCTACAGACATTGCCAACATACTGGCTGACAGGTTCAGTGCAAACTTCTCACCCCCCTCCCCACCAAAAAGAGAGATATCTATACCAAACGATTGCAGCCCCCCAAACATCTCCAGCGCCCAAGTGAGAACTGCTCTCTCCAAAGCAAAAAACACAGCATCCATGGGACCTGATGGTGTCCCCGGCTGTGTGCTCCACGAACTCAATGAGGAATTAAACCCACAGCTAGGACAGCTGTTTAATCAAAGTCTTACCTCGGGATACGTACCCAGGGAGTGGCGCACTGCAACTGTGGTCCCACTGCACAAAGGCGGTGCCTCCACCGACCCTGGAAATTACCGGCCCATTAGCTTGACAAGCCTTATCTGCAAAGCCATGGAGAGGATCATAATGGACCTCATAAATAAAGACATAGAGAATTTGCAGACTTTGGATCCAACCCAGTTTGGCTTTGTCAAAGGCAGATCATGCCTTTTAAACTTGGTTGACTTTTTCGAAACAGTCACCAAAGCCATTGATGAGGGAAGGCAGTCCATACAGCCTACCTCGATCTGGCTAAGGCCTTCGATACAATACCCCACTCGGGTATCATTGAAAAACTCATCAGCTTAAATGTTAACCCATACATCACAAGATGGGTTGCAAACTGGCTGAGTGACAGAACCCACAGGGTCAGAGTTGCTGGCGCCATGTCAGACTCAAAGCCTGTCACAAGTGGTGTCCCACAGGGCTCAGTCCTGGGCCCACTCTTGTTTGGCATCTACTTTTCTGAAGTACAAGCAAACACAGGAGGGTTATGGCTGACAAAGTTTGCAGATGACTGCAAACTGGGCGCCATAGTAGAAAACACATCTGACACAGATATCCTTCAGAAGGGTCTCACAGAAACGGATAACTGGTGCCAGAGCCACGGACTAAAGTTAAATGCCAAAAAATGCATAGTCATACCCTTCGGGAAAAACAAGGTTACCCCTAGCTACCAAATAGGTGGCAATCCACGGACCACAGAAGAAGTTATCAGGGACCTGGGGACCCAGGTTGATAGTAGTCTGTCATTCGACACCCATGTAGCTAAAGTAGTTAGGAAAACCTTCTACATTGCCCACCTTATCATGAAGGGATTCTCATCTAGATTAAGGGAGGTCATAGTCTCCCTTTACTCATCACTCATCAGACCAATGATTGAGTACAATGCCCCATTCGGAATGTATCTGACCCGACACTTGCAGCAGCTGGAGAGGCCACAAAAGTTCCTCACCAAAAGGATAAAGGGTCTCAAAAATCTGTCCTATGCTGCCCGACTGAAAGAACTCCAGCTCTATTCAGTCGCTTACCGCTTGCTCAGAGGTGACCTTTGCCTAACATACAAGGCCATGTCAAACCCAGATTTGATGACTATGCTTCACCTCAAAAAATCTAGATCCATCAGAGCCACAAGGGCGGGAGACTTAAACCTCGACACGGCTATTAATAGGACATGCTGGAGGGATAGATTCATCACCCAAAGACTCCCTATGCTGTGGAACAAAATCCCGGTACATGTGAGGCAGAGCACCTCGCTGGCCTTGTTCAAGAGAAATCTTGACCAATGGATGGGAGATCGCAGATATACCCCAGGGATTACCTCAGTGTCACTGCTCGACAGAGGCACAGCAAAATAATGGGTATAGTCCCTCATACTAAAGGGGTGGCGTAAGCCACAAAACGATGGGCTAGGCTTGTAAATGCCCTCGGGCAGATAGCCTAGTATGAACCTATGAACCTATGAACCTATGAGATGCTTTGCCATTACAACTGCATGGGTACTGGAAGTCATCCCCATATGCTCTCTTAATGGAAATCATGCTTGTCACTGTATTTCTGATTAAATCGACAGTGAAGATCTTTGGAAAGTGTGTTGTAGCATTCTTGTCCAGCACACTGCTTTTCAGAAAAGATGTTTCTTGACTGCTCCAACTCTGTGTCTGTGGATAAGACATACTGCAGGCTTAGAAGCTGTACAGTTTTGTTGATACCATGCTGGTCTCTTGGCTTTGGAGAATGGTGGGTGGATGGAGAGGGATGAGGGCTAAGAAAGGGGCTGAAATCATAGGCCCCAGAGGAGGTGCCTGGTTTACATAGATCTGATTCTTTGCCCTGTATATGAGGGACACATATTGAATGGTAATTATAAAGCAAAGAGCATTGACTGTAAAACCAAAGAATCATACAAAAATGCAGTTTTTAAATATATACTGGTCATGAAATGAACACACTGTACGGTTATATTAAAGGTTGCCTCATGTGAATATTTATCAAAAATGTGATTACCTCACTTTCACCATGAGTAAGTCTCCAAATGGTTATCCTTCTGAAAAAGTGCTCTAGCTCAGGAAAGAGATCACGTAAATCCTCCTTAGAAAGGCTGGGCAGCATGTCTGTGGTTATATTAGCAGCTGAAAACACAGTAAATGATCAACAAACCTATTTTCAATAACTTCAATCTTCAATTCACTTAAAGTGAAGTTTTATAGTAACACACATCATTACAATATCCAACATTCTAATACATTTTTATCCAACTTCTCTTAAGGGGACTTTTGCATCAGTGAATAAAAGAAGTATAATGTGTCGGGTTCATATCATTATAATGAAAGTTTAATAATTTGAATGCATAAACATCTAACTTTATGTATCGAAGTATTAAAACATTGAATTACGTTTAAAATAATTTTAAAACCAAAAAACCTAGCACCCCCCCCCACATCCTCCACTACTTAAAATACCAACTCCGAGATCGCACTTTAACGGAGTACGGTGTGGAAAGGGAAAATTTCCCTTTCCTACACTGTAGCACAATCTCAGAGTTAGTATATTTAAGTAGCATGGGGTGTGGGGGGTGCAGCCCCCCTGCTTTAACCTGTCAGGGTATGTTTTTGCTATTTAAATCTTTTTTTTTTTATTTTTGAAGTTATGGAACTTCGATCATATGGTGTCTACCATATGGTATTCGATGTTCCGCAACTTCGACATTATAATATGAACCCTAATGTGCCATAAAATGCAAAACTACTAAAATAAAACATTTCACCCAAGCAACCCCTTCAGTAAAATCTCCAGGTATGCACAAGCGCAAAAATAAAACATTTCACCCAAGCGACACCTTCAGTAATGTCTACAGGTATGCACAAACACTAAAGTCAAACATTTCACAAAAGCATACCACAAAATACAAGGAAAGACACTATGTCTTACAACCTTGACATCTAAAAGAGAAAAAATTGTCGCTTGTTTGTGGCATGGGAACAGCCCAGTAAACAACTCTGTACTTGCCTTTCAAATGTAGAAAACCTACCCCATCAGCTCAAAAGTTGAGCTTGATTTATTGAGTTATTGCTGTTTTTTATTGCTAACAGTCGACTTTACCAGTTAGCACGTAGGTGGGCCCAGTGACGTAGCTAGAGTCTGTGCTGCCCAGTGCGGTCTTTGAGTTTGCCACCTCTTGCCCCTCCTCCTCATAAAAGAAAACATACCTCTTATGGGGACTTTTCCGATCATACCTGTCTGTCCACAAACATTTAAAACATAAAAGAGAAGCAAAGTGCTTCGGATTATGCAGAATGCTCCACAATTGACCATAAATGAACCCACTGTTCTGCCTTGAACAGCTTTGGCTTCACTACACAGCTTTTGATTGGTTCATATACTGCAATTACTGAAAGTCAGCATCAGGCCCACAAGAGCAGCCCCTCTTGTGGCAACCTCTTACTTCTCCAAATCAGCAGCCCTAGCCATTCCAGTGTTCATGACTGGGCTATTTCTCCCCAGTTATCATAAACACAGTTCAGATCTGTTGCATACTGCTTTTTATTTACTTCTACAATGATTACAGATATTGAAATAAAGTAGCACAAAGACTGATAGACATTTGTTAAATAAACAATACAGTGTCAGAATGACAATGCAGTTAGCATGACCAGTAAACTTATCTGCCTTGAAACTCATTGACACAACATTAAAACTCACATTCAAATAAAATGCATCTGGCAAGTGGAGGATTATGTTTACCTTTGGCTGTTTTCAAACTATAGGCTCCTTGCACACATTTTTAGGCCATGCATATATGTATGTGTTCTTTGGATCACCTTCCTGATTGCATTAAATAATATTCCTTGTATAATACAGCACCATTTGTGTTTTAAATTTGTAGTTTTGAACATTTTTTTCAGTAAGCAATGAAACAAAATGTATGAACCAATAATGACAAAACTACTAATTTCAGAAAATTTCAAACATCAAAGGATATTGTGTGCATGGTCCCATGTGTGCATGGGACCTGACAACATCCCAGGCTGCCTTTTACATGAACTACAGAATGAACTGGCACCCCACCTAAGTACCATGTTCAGTCATAGCCTCACCTAAGTGCTTTGTGCCCATTGAATGGCACACCGTGACAGTTATCCCACTCCACAAAGGAGGGGCCACAACAGACCCCGGGAACTACTGCCCCATTAGCCTGACAAGCCTCGTCTGCAAGGCCATGGAATGTATCATCATAGAACTCATAAACAAAGACATTGGAGATCTCCAAACTCTGGACCCCACACAGTTTGGGTTTGTAAAAGGCAGATCATGTCTCCTAAACCTAATAGACTTCTTTGAAGTAGTCACCAAAGCCATAGATGAGGGTAAGGTGGTTCACACAGCCTATCTAGATCTCGCCAAGGTGTTCAACACCATCCCCCACTCTGGAATTATAGATAAACTCACTAAACTAGGTATAAATCCCTATGTCACAAGATGGATTGCCAACTAGCTTACTGACAGAACCCACACCGTGAAAGTAGCAGACTCCAAATCAGATTTCAGACCAGTGCCAAGTGGAGTACCACAGGGTTCAGTCTTGGGTCCTCTCCTGTTTGGTATCTACTTCTCTGAAGTACAGGCTAACACAGAAGGTCTTTGGCTAACTAAATTTGCAGATGGCTGCAAACTAGGAGCCATAATCGAAACTCCTAATGATGTAGACATCCTACAAAAGGGCCTCACTGAGACAGTTGCCTGGTGTCAAAGGCATGGTCTCAAGCTCAATGCCAAAAAGTGCATTGTCATCCCCTTTGGTAAAAACTCTGTACCCATGAACTACCACATAAGCAGTAGTATAATTAACACCGAAAGTGTGATAAGAGAACTTGGGACACAGGTGGACAGTAGTCTCTCCTTTGATAATCACATTGCCACAGTGGTCAGGAAATCCTTCTACGTGGCATACCTCATCACAAAAGGTTTCTCATCCAGAAAAAAAGAGGTCATTGTTCCCCTCTACTCATCACTCATTAGACCCATTATAGAGTACAATGCACCTTTTGGTATGTACCTCACAAGACATCTACAACATCTGGAAAGGCCGCAAAAATACCTCACAAAGAGGATTACTGGCCTCAAACAGAGGACCGACACAGACCGATAAAAAAACTCCAGCTTTACTCAGTCACATATTGCCTACTCAGAGGCGATCTCTGCCTAACATATGTCAAACCCAGAGCTGTTGGACATGCTCCACTTAAAGAAATCCCAATCCCTCTGAGCTACGCGCTCTAGGGACCTAAACCTTGTCACCACAATAAACAGAACATGCTGGAGGGATAGATTCCTGTCCCAGTGACTTCCCACACTCTGGAACAGACTACCTATCTATGTCAAACAGAGCTCCTCATTAACACTCTTCAAGAAAAATCTTGATGATTGGATGGGTAATAGGAAATTCACCCCGGGGATCACTTCTGTGGTTCTGCTTGACAGGGGAACAGGAAAATAATTTTCTTGGGTGGCGAAAGCCAGGATACCTTTTCGGCTAGGCTTGTATAAGCCCTAGGACAAATAGCCTAGTACCTACCTATGAATCTATGAACCTATGGATACTCATAGACATCTGTCCTTACAATCCACCAGCATCAGTCAAAAAGTGCAATCTCTGCAGAAGTAAAAAATCATCTGAATAATTCCACATTAAAAAGAACTGTAAGAGGCTGCTACTGACAAAGAAATTTACATTTCAGTGTTTCATCTACAAATTCAGTGCCTGCTCCCCTTGAAGAATTAAACAGCCAATGTTACATTAAAAAAAAAGAAAATTGGTAAGCTAGCAATATGGAATGACTAACAAACTAACAAGTTTGTAGTTAATAGGCATCTCATACAAAGGAGGGCACACTCATGAGAGCAGAACCATACCACCCCTTAAAAAGCACCAAGCAATCAGCAATCAAAAGGACATTGTAATACCAGCACTCAATCTGCATGGTATGGGAGTAGAACCCACAGCCTTCTGCATTAAAAAACAAGTATACTCCCTGCTGTGCTACTAATGCTTTCAAATACATTAGCACAATAGTAGTGATACAATTTGCTGAACAACAGTTGGACATTTAATTAGACTTGGCAAATAAGCAACACAATAATTCTCTTCCCCTGAAGCTCTCAGATCCTTGTAAAATGCACTTGACACTTTCTTGTAAAATGCACTTGACACTCAGCCATATCTCTCAACTTTGTAGCACAAGACATCTGGAAAAAGCCAAAATTTATGGGGGGGGGACGACGACAAAGGCCCAAAATCAGGGACACATTTGAAATATTACTTGTATAATCTTAGAAAGTTGCTAGAATAAAAGTTTTTTTGTTACCATGCATTTCCTGAACGTGCTAATACTGTATAAGCTAACAAAGTTGTGACTAGACACAATCTATAGGCAGAGAAATGCAACAAATTCAACCATTAGCCAGTTAAGTTTGCAGTGACTTTACAATCAATACAGACAACTAGAATAGATCATTAATTTCACCATACTATAGTGATTCATGTAGCTAAATCAACATTTAATAAGCCAAACCTGTAAACTGGTAAAATAGTTTATACTGTCTGAGGTTTATCTGCAAGGCAGGTTACTGTATAGACACCAGAATCAGTTAGCAAACTCACAAATATCCCAGAAATACTCCTAGACAGATGCAATCAAAAATAAACATTGAATGTAGAGCAAGAAATCACTACTATACATCTGAATACAAATATCTGCAATGGAGCATTGTTAGTAAAGCAGATTTCAAAAAAGAAAACTACAATATTGTACATTAAATAAAGATAAACAATTACCTTAATGTGCTAAAGTATCCAAAAACTTACAGTAAACCTTACAGCAAAACCACTGAAATAATGGCTCATATGCACCACTAAGGCTTGCAGGAAACAGCAGAGCAGTTAAACGTGAAAGAAAAGATGGCACCAAACACTGGCTGAGTCTGTCTGAAGGTAGCAAGGCAGTATGGGAGTAAAGAAATGAAAGTACAGGATAGGAATGTGTCCCAAAATGCTAGGTACAGGAATACACACAGAAAGTGAAACCAGACTGCATCTTTCAGCAGAATCTTATCACTGGAAATGTAAGCAGAATACAATAATCAGTATTAGACTATTATAAAATATTTAAAAACAGGAATGCAAAGGAAAAGGTAAAAAGGAAGATAAATGCAAGGTATTGAACTGTAGTATAAGGTAGGATTTACTAGGTATCACAGAGTTAACACAAAGCAGTGAGGGGGTAAAAAGGAAGGAAGGAAATTTAAGGGGGGAACCAGTATTTACAGAGAAATAGAGATGAACAAGAAGGGTGATAGTAAAGGTGGTGCCCAATGATGTGCTAAGAGCCTTACAAAAAATGTATAAGTTGCAGAATGATAACATTAATTTCAAACATTTACTTTATTTTAGCGTGCTACAGACCATAGATTTAAAGCACTGAGTTTGGTGTAGGTGTTACATGAAATTCACGTTGGGTGATTTGTACACTTTTACAACTGTAATCTGCTAAAGTATCCAAAAAACTTACAGTAAAACCACTGAAATAATGGTTCATACACACCACTAAGGCTTGCAGGAAATAGTAGAGCAGTTAAAAGTGAAATAAAAAAGATCATGGCTTATCAAGTGGAGGCCATACACCTTGCACAGGCCACGAAGTTTGCAGATGGTGAAAAGCTGATGATTTTACTGCTTATTACACAATTTGCAACAACAGCCAAACCTTTATACACATCAAAAACTATCTTGGGGATGTAATAGAATTGCACAACAGTTCAAATGACTCATAGTGTGTTCCCATAGATAAAGTCTCTCAATTTGCATTGACTGCTATTGAGGATATTTTACACACACACACACACACACACACACACACACACACACACACACACACACACACACACACACAGTACCTCTCAACTGTACAAATTTTTGCAGAATGTCCAGATTTTTGCCTCATATTTTTGGTGTGTTCCTCCTAAAATCTGTACCTCTCTAGCAAATTGCTGAAGATTGAAGTTATTAAATAATGACAAACATTTGAGTTTAAGACTCCACATCCTTCAGAAAATTCATGCTAATGCAAAAGCTATTATTCTATCAACTTTCTAAGTTTGTAAGAGCAAAATTCAAAATCTGTCACTATTTGTCCCATCATTTTAGGCTTTGTCCAGATTTTTGGCTCTAAGAGGTTGAGAGGTATGACACACACACACACACACACACACACACACACACACACACACACACACACACACACACACACACACACACACACACACACACACACACACACATCAAAAATTGCTTTTTCCCATTTTGGGGTCAAGGTGATCTGGAGCCCATCTCCAGAAGGCATAGGGCACTGGGCAGGGTACATCCTGGACAAGGTGCCAAATCATCACAGTGCATGGACTACAACACTCACTCACACACCATAGACACAGTCAATTTCACATTGTCAATTCACCTAACCTCCATGTCTTTGGACTGTGGAAGGAAACCGGAGTACCAGGAATAAACCCCTGTGAACACTAGGAGAACATTGAAACTCCACCTAAATGGGATTTGAACCCAGAAATTCAATGGTGGGAGCATGAGTGATAACCCCACCAGCACTGTGCTGCCCTAAGGATATTTTGAACAAGAAAACAGTGTGCAGAGTTGCTATGGCCAAGTAATAAATGGAGAAATTTAGTTACAAATGGTTGAAATACTTTGTTTGCATGCTCTGGTGACATCACTGTCCAAGCCGCATGTTCATGTAATCGGAATCGCAAGTGGTTGTATCTTTTACTATCACAAACTGCATTGTTATTTGTGGAAATTATAATATTATTTCCGTACTTGTGATATTTAACAACTTTTCAACAAATGTTTTACTTTAAGTAGACATGTATATTTCTAGGGTGATCCTTGAGTGGTTTGAAAGGCAACTATAAAATGTATTATTTCTGCTTGTATTAATGTTGATCAGATGAATGGCAAACTTTATTCTTCAAATATATTACATCAATAAAGGCTGACTAAACAGATAAGCCTGTTCTTAAAGGGCATGTTGTGCTATTTAAATGTTTGCAATAAATTAATGATGAGGTAAAAGAAAAAGATACTTGAAATAAGAAATTCTGACTACAACAAAATTATGCATGCTTTAGCATGGTTATAAAGCTTATAGTTCTAGTTTTAAGCATTTATTTACTTAGAATCAGTAATAAAATCTCAGTTGTTGTGTCTTTCAGCTTTTCCCGGTTAGGGGTCACCACAGCGGCACTCCGGTCCGGTAATGATTGGCAGTAGATCTTTACGTGCCAAGTTGCCAGCTCTGACGCACAACCTTCAACAAAGGTACGCCCATTCACGCATGTCTCCACACAGAAGATGCTCTAGCTGAGAATCGACCAGGACAACGTTGTACTGTGAGGCGACAACGCTACCGCAGCACCACCACCGCGGATTCAGTAGTTAAAAAATCGTATTAAGATAATTAAGGACAAAATGGCTTGAAACAAGCAAACTTACATAAAAACTAGAAAAATCTTGTCAAGAATAAATACAAGCATTATTTTCTTGATTTAAGATATATAATCTTACATAGATTTGACTTTTTGCAGTGTACAGTTAAGTATCCAGCCATGTACATACTATTTGCTCCTAGTGCTAATATTTTGCTCCTGATAAGAGAAGGAGCAGACAGCATTGATGCCTGACCATCTCTGATTGAGTAGCGAGTGTCTGTGTGGGACCTTCCTAATTTGTTTGGTTGATGTTTAATGTGTCTACCAGGAAAAGGATAAGACAAGCTTACATGCCCCTGCATCGTCTGGGACAAGACTGTTGATCAACAAAGAGCCTGTGGCCTGGTTCTCATCTTGGGATTGGTGCTACTGATGTCCTTCTTGTGAGGAAGAAGCAA